>NC_056731.1:1426499768-1426567268 GCF_019279795.1 Protopterus annectens | reverse complement strand
ACATCATATCCTGGTGTGTGCATACCTCCCAACTTTACAGTGTTTTGCAGATTGCCAAGATGTTTGTCTATTTTTTGTCCATTTGTCATGCACTTGTGGTTTTCTGGCAAGTTAGTGGCAAATAATTATAGACTGAAGTTGGTAAATAATGATAGACATATGTGTTTCAGACTTCATAACCTTCTGCCAAGTCATGCTAATGCAAAGCCTATTATTCTATCACCTTTCTAGGTTTGTGAGAGCAATATTTAAAATGTGTCTCTATATTTGGGTCTTTATCCCCCATTATTTATGGCTTTGTCCAGATTTTTTGCTCTAAGAGGTTGAGAGGTATGCTCCTAGCATTTAGTAACATGGCCTTTGATTTGGGGTTTGTTGGGTGTTTTATGTTGGTAGTATGGACCCCATGACTTTCCCTACAAAGACACTATGGGTGAGGCAAAGGCCTTTGGAAGAGTCCTGTAGGCCAAGTGAGACAGATGCAGGCCATCTGTAGCAAAGCAGCATGGTCTGTCAATCATATGTTCCCAGGCTCCCAGGCAGTGGATCCTCCTGGGATGAAAACAGTAAGTGAGCCATGTGTTACTGACAATCACTTTCTGTTTGTATTGAGCCATCATTCTGGAGGATGGCAAAATGCTGCTTAAGGCTAGGGACATACCTGCATGGGACACAAAGTCAGCAGGCTGAGTCATGTCTGTCTTCCTATAGTCCAGGGAGGTACAGCTGACATTGTTCACACTGCCATGGGCCAGGCCAAAGTGATACCTCTACCTGTTGTGGGGTGACTTGAGAGCATGTGTGATATGGCAGATTATGGCACCTAACAAACATGTAGTCATGACTTTCTCCTTATCCTGCCTGGTGGGTCTCACATCTGTGTCTCATAGTGGAGTCTTCTATGAGTAATATGTTGGGTGTATGGTAAGGCCTTAGTGTTTGCAAGACCCTGGTGTGTGCAGTATGCATGGTCTGTGTTGTCTAGGTTTGTGGATTTCTCATGTGTTTTTCACTCTGAGGTGTCCTTTGTTTGGGTTTTTGTTTGTTGCAGACCTCCACTTATGTGGGTGTGTGTTGTGTATTTGCAGGTGATGTTTACTGACTGCATACACTGCAGGGTACCCATGTTACTGCACAATTTTTTCTGGTGTGCACATTCTCCATTTGTCTGGCCAGTAGTTCCCCTCCCCCTTGTGCATGTCTCTTTCTCCTTCTGTAGTCCAGTCACAGACTTTGGCCACAGTGACTGTTGTTATGTATTTGCAATTCTGGTGTGAGTGGGGTAAATGCTATAACATCACACACAAGGTTATGGACTTCACACCTCAGAGTGTACCCATTTAGCAGGTTGTCCATCATTGCACCAGTACATCTGCTGTGGTCCTCAGATGGCTTGTGTTGCTATGTTATGACAAGGCTACATGTTGGCCTAGCTGTCAAACCATCACAGACTGACATCTGGACAGACTCATATATGACAGTCAGACAAAGGCCCACACATGGGGACAGGGTGTCAATACTGTTCTCCAAACATAGACAGTTGGGGGACCAGTTTGATATTTGCCTGCTTTCTCTTATGGGTATGATGTTTGCTTCCCCACTGTCTGCCATTGATGTTTTGACATGTCCCTTTCTTGTTTTGCAAATCGTTGGCAGGCAAATGCAATTGTTAGTAGAAGCAGAACAGATATACAAGGCATACTTGTGTCCCTTCTATGCCAACTTGTCATTCCAGGGGTATGGATGTTGGCCAGTGACATGTTGTCAGTGCTGACACAGTGAGGTATCAGCCTTTTATGACCTGTCAGTACACTGACCTAGAGGTACCTGTGTCCTACTAGGCAGCACACCTCTCAACTTCTTAGAGCCAGACATCTGGACAAAGCCATAAGTAATTGGGGACAACAGCCTAAATATAGAGGCCATCTTTAACTATTGGCCTTACAAACCTAGACAGGTAATATAATGACAGGTTTTGTATTAGCATGCATGTTTCTATAGGGTATGAAGTCTGATACTACAATCTGTCATTATTTTCTAACTTTTGTCTTTCATGATTTGCCAGTGATTTGCTAGAAAACCACAATTTCATGATAAACAGACTGAAAATAGGATGCAAGCCTCTGGGGATTCTTCAAAACGTCTGTACAGTTGAGAGCTGTGGTGGCACTGTGTAGGTTACTCCAAACTGTGTACTGTCCATATGTGTGGCCCCCTGTCCATGACCTATCCAGCTTTCCTGCAGTATTAGATATTGACATCTGGACATTGTGTACCACTCCTACTGTAGGTATAGCTGACATGCAATATAGTTGGCACTACAGTTCTTGGAACATGGACCCTGTCAACCACAGTACTGTACCTAGGCCACTGAGACACAACAAACAGGAGTAAGTTCTGGCTACATCCTGACAGTATTAACCACGCATATTCATAGCTTATTGACCCCTGCATATTGTGGACATGCAACAATTTGTCAAGTTGATAGGGACAGCCCTGGCAATGTGTGCTCTGTTGTTATTACCTAACAAACATAAATGTTACTACATTTTTATGGGAACATGTGTGTGCTGGGGGGACACCTGTCAACTGTACACATTTGCACAGACTGTGCTGATGTTGGCTTTACATTTTGGTTCCATTTAGTATAGTATTGTGCCTGTGTTGATGAATAGAGGCATACCACTTAAGACGACAGGTCAGGTTGTGATGGCAGACATTTGGGTTTCGGACTTCTTAACCTTCAGAGCCTTAATGCAACTGCAAGACCTGCTGTGATATCACTGTGTAAGTCTGTAGGGGAGTATTTAATCATTGCCCCATTTGTGGGCCTTTGCCAGACATTTCTTTATGGTTTTCTACAGCTGACTTGCTGGGTGAGGCTGAGGGGTGAGTATGGGACCCCCACTTTGACATCTATGCATGTGACCTATGACCCGCCAGTTGGTTAGCCTCCCCCCACATATACTGCATTGAGATTTGTCACCTTGGGGAATACTGCATAGTCTGGGGAAGGCAGTATTGGACAGACATTACCTGCTGTCCCACGTAGCTGTTGGTTGCCTGCTGCTATCCTAGTTGGCCACCCCATTCCCTTGCATGCATGCAGCAATTCCATAGATATGCTACCAGAACATAATATTCCATTAATTTATTATTAAGGAGACTGACTTACCTTGTGCTTGCAGCAGTTGTGAGGATAGTGCTTGAGGGCTGGCTCTGCCAGATGCATGCAGTACACAGCCTATACACGGGGAGGTACAGGTAATGGTATGTGTGTGGCATCCATTTTACTGTGTATGCAAGTCAGAGAGAGGTGTTAGTCCCTGGGTCCCTACAGTGTCAGTGTGTGTGCTATGTGTTGCCTCTTTGCCAAGGCCTGGCCATACTGGGCAGGCCTCCATCTGCCTACAGGAGCAGGCTTAGGGGGGGTCCTCCTCCGAGTCCTTCTGTGCCTGTGGGGACCTTGGCAATGGTGGGGGGCTGTGTGGCCCTACCTTGTGATGTTCTTGCTGCAGCTGTTTCCACAGGATCATATTGTGTAGCATGGCACATACTATGAACATGTGCGCACATATGGCTGGAGAGTGCTGCAGGACTCCACAAGATATATCAAGGCAATGGAACCTTGACTTGATGATCCCAAACACATGCTCTATAATGATCCTGGTTTATGCGTGTGCCTCATTGCGGTGCTCTTCAGTGTGTGTGTGTGTGTGTGTGTGTGTGTGTGTGTGTGTGTGTGTGTGTGTGTGCATTTCTTATGGGTGTCATCATCCACAGCTCCAGTGCATAGCCAGCATCCCCCACCAGATGGCCATACAGGATGTACCCCTTGGCAAATGCCTGGTACAGCTGTGAGGCATGCCAGATGTGGGAGTCATGATAACTACCAGGGCTGCCAGCACACACATTCATGAAAATGCCCTGGGCATTGCACATGACCTGGCAGATGGAGTGATTGCCCTTGTGGTTGACATAGACTCTATCCTCTTCACCAGGTGGTGCCTTGATGTGGATGTGCATGCAGTCAATGGCATCCAGTACCTCTGGGTAGTCTGCTACATGGTGGAAGAGACCCATATTGCTGGTCCTCTCCTCGCGGGTGCTGGGGAAATAAAATGTGCTTACCAGCATGTGTTCGCATGGCACCCAGGAACTGGTGGAGTACCCTAGATGCAGATGCCTGTGAGACCCCCATTATATCCCCAGTAGGTCTTTGGAAGGTACCTGTTTCTAGCATTCTTAAGGCTACACATACCTTCATTTCAACTGAGATGGGCTCCCCTCTGTTGGCTCTGGGTCTGAGATGAGGCCAGCACAGCTCACAGAGTTGCTGAAGTAAGCCACTGTCCACCTTGTAGTGCTCTAGTATCTCCAGATCATGTAGCCCCTGGTAGATTACCCTGGGTCTAAACACTCTTCTCCTCCTCCTCTGACTGGGATGGTTGTCAGCATTATCCTCCTCTCCACCCTCAGCCTCTAGCAGATAATGATGTATCAAAGTCAGAGCAGCCCCTAACATTTTGTCAATAGTGCAGAGTTTGTGGGAAAAAAAACAGAGTGAAGGATGTTTGCATATTTTGTACTGATGTGCTGCAGATGCTGCCTTTGTGATTGGCTGAGTATGATAAATTCCACCTGCCAGCTATATTATTTGTACCTGAGTGCCTTTTTCTGCTATTTCCCATGTTTGTCTGTTTGTCTTCCTATTTATGCCCTTTCTAAGCACCGTGGTGTACCGTGCAAACCCACTGCTCAAATGTAAACACTTCTGCTAGTTCCTGTTTTTTTTTTTTTTTTGTATTTCCATTGTGTTTAAGCCTGGTGGTGCACAGTGCAAACCTCTGTATCGATAGTAAATAGTTTTGAGCAGAAAGGAACCTCCCAGAAACGTGAACACACTCTGCATTTAT
This sequence comes from Protopterus annectens, assembly GCF_019279795.1. Taxonomy (NCBI): domain Eukaryota; kingdom Metazoa; phylum Chordata; order Ceratodontiformes; family Protopteridae; genus Protopterus; species Protopterus annectens. The sequence continues at coordinate 1,426,562,352 of NC_056731.1, read as the reverse complement.
TGAACTAGCAAAAACACACCCCCTTGCTTTACTGTGCTTAGCTGAGCGCAAATAGGGGCAGTGGAACTCCAATGTGCTTACACAAAGCATAACAGCCCCCCCCCCTTTTCATGTCAGCTTCTTTTTCTGCTTACACTACAGCATTATAGCTCCTACATGGTTAGGTACAGGCAGACACAGTCTCCCATTTTGCTATTCAATAAAATTAGTTCATTTGCATACCCCACTGCCTTAGTCCCTTGTTACACCACTACACCGGAGCCTATCTCCTTAGCTACTAGTGTTACCTGTTATTGTTTTAGTTCTGCATGCTACCCACTATAATGGCAAAGTTCATATTCACATAAAATTGTCTTCTTACATTTTTTTTATTTTCTGCACAATCTCATTTGCACACTGCTGCACTATGCTTAAACGGTCGAAATTGGCCAGAAAAACAAACTGATTTTTATAATTTTGCAACTGTTTTCCATGTCAATGGCCATATTTTTGACCATTGGCATGGCTAATAGTCATAATACATGCTTTACTTTGAGCTGTCATGACCCAGTTTTGATTTTTGCAGAAATGTACATGGTTAGTAACCAAATACATTTCTGCAATGGACAATGCTCCGATACGGATGCCTGCCTGTTTAATGAATTGCTAATTCACCTCATTTGCATGGCTTTCACCATCAAATGAGATAATTAGCATTAATCAGTGGTGTCCATGTCAGGATAGTGCTGGTAGGCTCGTGCATGCCCCCCAGCCTTGTTTACTGGATTGCTCGATGGTCATATTCCATGCAGAAGCTGCTACACTATTCTGACATGGTGATTTGGCTTTATTGAATCCTAGCCAGCATGTTGTCATATTCTCTCATGCCAGAGGATAACACTTCCTACATATGTTATGTAAGGAACATGAAGGCAAATGTCATCATTACTCTGAATAAAAGCATTGCTATGTGACAAATTGTCCTACCGTTAGTAACAGGTCTCAACATCTATATGTCCGCAAAGCCAATGTGCTTGACAACAGTGTTAGTGACTTGTACAGTCACAATAATACTGACACAATATAGTCTGAGCAGTAATGGATGGATTTCAAATAACTACCCAAGATCACAAGCTAAACATCATTTATTAAACTGCAAATGCCACATAACTATGTTGAGATACAAATGAGACTGTGCACAGTTAAATGGAGGACATCACCGCTGTTTATTAGCTGGGTGCTTATGCTAGAAAGTGTCTGAAGCATACAATAACACTGTAGATCTACAGATCGCTGACCTATATCCTGTACAAGCCACAGTATAAAAGTCACACAACACAAGAGAATGCACTCTCAAAATGTGAGATATTGCATGTGAGATAGAAGTATTTAAACATTGTGTAGATAAAAAGTTATTTTCCTTGGTGATGCTGGGAATAGCTAATGTCACAGAGATCCACTGTAATTCTATCTCATATTTAGAAAAATAGATCAAGGTGGATGTGAAGTGGCCAATGGCACATGACAACAATAGATATCACAGCATTAGAGCAGTGAAGGAATTAAACCCCTTAACTATCCATATGTAACATCTATACAGCACATTATCAGCAGCCAGTGCTCAGGAGAGTAGTAACTACAATTAAGATATCAGCAGTGTATTGCCAATAAGACATATGTGGTAATGTTATTTTTACAGCTGGTCAGGGCTTTTAAACGTTTCTACTACAAATGTGTGTAAAACAATCACAACTCCATTGTCAGTTACACTTGCAGAAGTTAAGCACTGCTGTATTCAAACATCCTACATATCTAGTTACACATTATAGACAGTAGTGTAAGACATGCAGGCACCAGAGGAGATGTGTGACTTTCAAATAGCTTCAGTTCGCTTGCTGAACAATGACATCATTAGTGTGCTTAACCAAGTGTATAGGCAGACAATATAATGTTTAATTGTGTGGTCTTACTGATGTCACACAAAACATCTACAATTTGAAGAATGGAAGTATTCTCCCACACCCCACATAAATGTCTACAATACATTCCCTCTAAAACATTAAATGGCTATCTTTCCATCCATGACACTGTTATTTGAAGCACTAATAAAAATGTGCAGATATAGTCTTGCCTAAAAATCAAAGTTTTCTTTGTTTAATGCATAGAACATTTGTAATCATTACATTATCAACAGTATGCATAGCAACACCTTTGTGTAGTAATGAGATTATGCATGTTAATGATGGGCTTGGGATGGTACAGTCATCTATGATTTTAAAATATTTATCCAAAGTACAGGTTGCTTGAGCACATATGCACCTAACTGTAAACAACCTCACAATCACATATTCAAGCCTACCATGTTGGATATTGAACATCCTACTTCTCTAGTAACATCTGGAAAGCACTGCACTAGTTGCAAGTACCACAGGAGAAGTATGTCTATAAAGGGGAAAAGAGTGCACATTTGTTAGGATGACCTCATCACTGTGTTTCATACAGGTTGTTTGTGTAAAAGTTGGCATAAGGGAGCTGTGTGCACATTTAATTGCATCCTCTTCAAGGTAAATGGAAAAGCAACAAGCATTAATTACTCACACACACACACACACACACACACACACACACACACACACACACACACACACACACACACACACACACACACACACACATCTACAAGTCTGCCATGGCAGTATCAAACCTCCTACCTATTGAGATGCACAATCTAGAGAGCACTGTACTATTTGCAAGCACCTCAGGAGAAGTCTGACTGTAATGGGGAGAGGTTACACTTTTCATAGGATGATCTGATTAGTGTGTTTCATACAGGATGTTTCTAGAAAAGTTGGTATAAGGGAGCTGTATGGACATGTAAATGCATCCTCTTTGAGGGAAAAGGAGACAGCAACAGGCATTACACACATACATGCAAGTCTTCCATGGGCGGTAGCGAATCTCCTATCTATCTAGGTTGCACAATCTAGGCAGCATTATACTAGTTGCAAGTATCGCAGGGGAAGTCTGACCTTTACAGGGTAACTATTGCAGTTTTGATAGGATGACCTCATCAGTGTGTTTTGAAGATTATGTTTTTGTAAAAAGTGAGATAAGGGAGCTGTGACAACTGTTAAATGCATTATTCTCAGGAGTAGTGGATACACCATCATATGATACACACAGTCTCATATACACAAAGAGATACACGCACACACACAAAGCTTCCATGGTGAGTATTGGCCCTCCTACCTATTTAGGTTACACAATCTATGGCACACTGTGCTAGTTGCAAGCCTGCAGGAGAAAATGGACGATACCTATGTGAAATTGGACATTGGAATATTTGTAAAAAGCAATGCTTGGATGAGAAGGTACTTTACATGACAGGTTGTACAACAAATGCATATGTGTGCACATGACAATGTAACATCACTATGATTGTCACATGTAATGACATGATTTTATAATGAAATGTAGATACCTCCCTTACTCTGCAGCTATTGTGAGGGACATTTACATGTTCTGTATAATGGGCTGACATACACACTGATTGTTGCACAACTGTGGATAATGGATTGTCAATAAAACATTGCTGTGACGTCATACCAGGCTGATTACACACTTGCATTATCTTATACCTGCACTTGTGCATTGGCAAGACAAACATGCAAGTCATACATAGGACAGTGCACTGCAGAATGGCAGTGATGTTTTTTTTGAGAATCAGTTAACCAAACTGGTAAGAAAGTGCAAGTATAAACACTGCATTGCAGATTTATTACTTTAAATGAATGAACTGAGTCAACATCATTTAGAAATCGTGATCATCTTTTGATAGTAATACAGACATACAAGCATTGTGCAACAGAAAACTATACATCTTTGATTTTCTTTTTTATTTTACTATTTGAGTGAAATGCTGCTAAGCTGATTTGAGCTATTTATTTATTTTACTTTATTTTTATTTATTTAACATTTGTTTACTGGGAAGGTCTGACTGGATACAGGTCCTTTTTCAGCAGAGGTCCGGGGAGAAAGACTCCACAAACAGAAACATGTGTACAAAAAGTTTTACAGGCAAATAATCACATAGTGCATCAAGATTTTAGGATAGCAATTATGTATTTTCAGAATAAGATGGAAAAATTCAGGCAGCAGTAGAGAGAACAATCAAATATCTACATGATTAATTATATACGTTAAGATTAGGACAGTTTCTAACCTTGTATAACTGAGAGGAAAAACGTAAATAGGGTAAGGCTTTTCAGAAGGATATTAGCCAAGTAAAAGACCCAGCTAGTAATAGAAATGTGGTTAAAAGGTAGGTGTTTGATATATTGGAAGGAATGGGACAGTTACAAAGTTTGGAGTTTAGAAGGAAAGATTAAAGTTCTTTTTTAAAAAAAATGTTTATCGGTAATTGCTCATAAGTCAGTGGGTAAGGTCTTTCAAAGCTTAGCCATGCATGAAGAATAGAGTGACTGGCCAGCTGTGTTGTTAACTTTGGTAAATGGCAACAGAGCCTTGTTACTTGAACATAAAGAACGTATGGTATTATAAGCTTGCACTAAAATTTGAAGAGCGGGTATTTTTTCCGGTTGGTGAATAAGAGTGTGGAGGGTGACAAGTTGGTTGTAGATAAGTAAGTTAGGTGGTTCAAGCCAACTTAAGTGTTTGAGTGCTAAGCAATGGGGCTCTCTATAGTTGAGTCCTGTAGCAAATTTTACAATCTTACGCTAGCAGCTTTCTAATTTAGTAAGTTCACCCTTCTTTAGATTAGTAAACATGGACGAGGCATACAGGAGAGTGGTGATTAGATGAATGCAGCAAGGGTAGCTTTAGCACTGTCTTTGAGGTAGTGCATATAAAGATTACCAAGTTTTTATATTAACTTTTTTGATGGTGTGTGCTATATGTAGGACAAATTTGAGGGAGTAGTCGATAGTGATGTCTAAGAGTTTTGTATGAGGCACAGGGGAGATGATGGTGAGGTTGGCAGATTATATAGAGAAAGGAGGTGGAGGGTCAGGGGGGCTTACCTGGAAAAAGGAGCATAAGTATAGTCTTGCTTGAATTTAGAATGAGTTGTAAGCCAGTTAACCATGTTTCAACTTTTGAAAATTCATATTGAACAAGGGGAGCTTGTCCAGTGGTAGTATGGAGTATGGAGTCTGCATTGGTGATAATTCATCTAGGATGTTTAAAAAAATGGAATTGAAATAGGCTGTGGCATTATTAAGTGGGAGATGTTTTAATGGTTGCCAGTCACAGGTGTTTAGAGTGGATATGAGAATTTGGGGGCAAAAATTATTGTTACATCTAATAGTGATGTATCTAGTATGTTCTTCTTGGTGAGTTTTTCTTCTAAGAAAAAATGTAATGAGATGGTCACTTAGGCTGTCTTTGAGACAGTTTGCTAGGAGTGTGGGATTGGGCTTATTGGTTAGTATCCAATCGAGGATGGGTACTCTTTTTGTGTGTTTATCTATTCTTGTGGGTGAATGGATAAGTTGTGAGAAACCATGAAGGCTGATACAGATAGTTGGGGATGGACTGCTGCAGGAGTCCTAGTCAATATTGGAGTCACCCCATAATAATAGTTTCTTGTGGTTAGGGTTTGGGAAGCCCAATGGAGAATGTGCTCTAGTGTAGATGAGTTGTCTCCAGGGGGTATATAGATGCCAAGTAGGTTTAGATGTTTGTGTGTGTTAATCTTTAGTTTACCTAGTATAATTTCAGCTTTGCCAAAGTTGGGTGTGGTAGGATGAATGTGTGTAAAGTTGAGATGATTTTTTTTAGAGGATGGCTATTCCTCCTCCTTTTTTGTTATGCCTGTCTGTCTACTCTATGTATGTGATAACTGGGGGTGTGATCTCATCACTATTAATGTCAGTTCTAAGCCAGGTTTCAGTAAGTAGGACTATGTAAGGAGAGTAATGGGCAAGAGTAGCATGAAGTTCTTGGGTATTGTTTGGGATTCTTCTAATATTCAGATTTAAGAAAAAAGATCAGATTTTTTTGAGGGATAAGTTGACAATGTTAAGTTGATTTGGATTTGTGAATGGGTGAGCTGGGTTTAAACTAGGGCCAGGGTTATGGTGTATATCACCGCTAAGTATTAGATGTTTGGCTATATTAGCCATGATCTTAAGAAGTATTTTTATAAAGTTGTTGTACTTTAGGGAAATAGCAGAGTGATTGGTTTAAGACAGAATTTTATGATAATGGTGTTCTATGTTTGACACGTGTTAATGACAGACAAATGGTGTAAATGTAAGATGTATGGAGAGAGTAGGTGATGGTAGTCTTAGAATGGACAGGGTGATGCAGAAATATGTGATGATAGGATGTGAGACTACAGGCAAAGATTAGGAGAATGCTAGATATAGTATATGTGAATATGTTCCATGTTTTAACTATGTACATGGTGGGCAGAAGTAGGAATGAGTGTAAGGTAGGAGGTGTGCGTGGAGTTAGTTAACTGGATGGGGATAGGTATAGCAGTTCAGAAGTGTGGCTGATACATTGGAAGAAAACTGTGATTGGTGTAGACTGTGGAGGGGTGTGTCCTATGAAGTATAAATGTATGTGATGTGGGAGTGAGTGAGAATGGGGGTAAGATAGGGGAGCAAAGTTAAGCCAGAGTGTAGTGAGGGTGAAACGGAATGGGTAGAGCCCTGGATTCCAGTTTTCAGCAGTAGAAAACAATCAATCAGTGACTAAGAGCACCAGACTCAGTGAGTCCTGCAAGATAGGTAGCTAACCAGTGCTGCCACAAAGCGCAGACTACAGAATATAACAAACGTCACAGGTTTCCAGCAGTGTCTTTTACCTAGTTTGTCAGTTTATTGTTTTTGAGAGTTGAGTCACAGGAATGATGGTCAAGCATTTTCAGTTTAGTTTTATCAGAGTATCAGAGGCCAATGCAAATAAATGCAATTAAACATTATTTACTTAGTTTTAGTCAGCCAAAGTTAGAAAACATTTTGTGGGGACTTATGCTAGTCTAATGCACAAGTATGTTTGTGGGGACTTATTTTAGTCTAGTCCATAAATAAAAAGCCTAGTGGTACGCAAATTATATAGAGGGGCCAGAGATGGGGGGAGTACAAATGGCATTCATCTTGTTTAAAATTGCATTCAACTGAATAAACATAGCTTAGCACAGTGGAGTGAAGTCAGACAGAGTAAAACAGATGAAGGAAATCATATCCAAAGATAGTGCCATAAGCTGTGTACTTCCATTTAGCCTCAGTTGCATTTGTTGTCTGACACCAGGCATTGTACAAGGGCAGAGGTGGAAGAATAATGATACAGAAATGAGAAGATACTTCAGCAAGTGACATGGAGGCATGGACAAAGTAGATTATGACAGAAGAAGGAAAATAGTGGCTTATAACAATATGTAGCAAACAGGTACACCTAAATTAGTGAACCAAAATACACAGTAACACTTCGGCAATGGCTGGATTAAACCCTTGAATTTATTCAAAAATCTTTCTACACATTTAAGCATTACGTCATCACACCACAAAGAATCACTATTCATAGCATTAATATAAAACTATTGAAGCACACCAATAACTTACTGAAGAAGGAGGGGTGAGCAGAGACAGTTCGAGGCAGATGTAGAGAGAAATATTAACAATATGTTTTGTCGAAGATGTAGGAAACTCTGTATGGTGTTTTAGTGTTACTTATTAAATCCTCATTAAGCTGCCATGCTGTGTACTATGAACTGATTGCTATAGCTATAAACAATTTATTTATTTATTTATTTATTGGCATTCGTTTACTGGGATAGTCCACTGGGCTTTTAAGACCCATTTTTAGTGGAGGCACAGGAAGAAGAGCTCCACAAACATGAACATAGAAGAGAATATTACAATATGAAAAGTTATAAAGTATATGCACATAGGCAAATAATTAACAATTAGTTAAAGTGACGATAAGTCAGAAAAGCAATACAAAGTTAAACAGCATTCATTATGACTAAGCATTGCTGCACTATGCCAAACTCCACGCAAATGCTGAGGACATAAAGTGAAGGCTTTTTCATGGACCATTTCTAGCCATGTGTGTGTTGTGTGTGAATCTATTTTTTTTATCAGACTAGGAATGTGAAAAGGGGTGGCAAGAACAGTGGTTAAAATGGGGTTGGCAAGCAGAGGTAGCAAACAGAGAAAAGAATACAGAAATTTGCAGGAGGATGTCAATACACATTTATACATTCAGTTTCATGAACCTGGAGAGGCACCACATCAGTAACTGGTGACAACAATGAAATAATGTTGTATAGCCAATTGAACCTAAACAAATTTGTCAGGCTAACACATAGGTGGAATGTAAAGATATGTAATGGGCATATTTTTTGTGGGACAGGTGCCCATTTATTATTATTATTATTATTATTATTATTATTTTTGGGAGAGAGACATAGAGGACTGTTAGGTGAGGTGCTTAGGAATGAGAGGGTAAGGTAGGTAGGGTAGGTTAGGAAGAATCTGTGGATATATAGGATATACAAGACAGACAGGGATGATGATAGTTGCTAAAGGTTGGGGAACACCATAATTGGGGATAGATAGGGGACATTGGAGGTACACCCACATCCAGCATTAGAACAGTGAGAATGCAGCCCTCACCCTCAGAACTGTCATCACTGTCTCCTGTAGCAACTCCCTGGGCCAGTGGAGGACATGGCATCATCTTTGCAATGCAACACAGGACCCTTTCATCCCTGCAAATACATACAGCAAGGCCCTTCTGCATTATATCCTCCACCAGCCCTGTCAGCTCCTGCTGGGTGACAAAATCACCACCTCCACTACTACTGCTTCTGGAGGGTACCACTGTACCAGTAGCTGTGGCAGTTATCTGTAAAACTTGGAGCAGATAGAATAGGGGCTCTGGAGGCAACAGTGATAGGTTGTGACCCTAAAGTAATGTCGAACACCAAAATCCAACCTAGAAATGGTTTTAACATGGGTCGAGATAGGTGTTCACTGCTATTGCTGATCTACAAACCTCTCCCCTATATCGACCCATGTTAAAACCCATTCCTAGGTTAGCTTTTGGTGTTCGACATTACTGTTTTCGAATTTCCGTGTTCGACAAAAGTGCAGTCGATGGAGTTCAATTCAAAAATATGATAGTAAACCATGTAACAATACTGTATACTTTAAACAAACTTTTATTTGGCAGTACATAAAGAACTGTGATAATTTACTATTGCACATATTTACAACATCCATATATGATGAAAAGGTATTTATATGTTATTAAATAAAAATATCACTGATGCAGTATAAATAACAATTGCCTTTATTTCACTATAACAGATTGGAATTATGCATTCTAACTGGATAATTGCAATTACCATAATGTAATTCTTCCTGACTGACTGTTGTTAATATCTTATAAATATTTATCAATTAAAACAGTATGATGCTTCCTGGTCCTGAACCAACACACAGCAAAGATGATATTTTAATTGCCTAATGCAAGTAGCAACACTTACTTGGGAAGGCATGCATGCTTGAAATGAAAGATGATGATTGCCTGCTCGAGATGCTAGTATATGAAGGATTGAAAATAATATAATGGCTTTAATTTTTACTTGATATATACTTACCTCTTTCCTCTCAGAGGTGAGTTAGTCTCTCCTGGTGTGCCTCACAGTTTATAGCAGTCCCTTCTGCAGGTGTACAGAACAAAAAGAAAATAAATACATTTGAATGTATAATGAGTAGGTACATTGGCTGGCTCTATAATTTCTGACATATCTTAGACAGGTTATGGGTCATTATTCTTGCACAACTGGGAGGTTTCCCATTTCTAAATTCGGCCATCCATTAACTTAGGGGGGCCTGCTTGTGCTTTTTAAGCTACCTGTAGTGGTGAATATATTGTTCCTCAGTACATGGAATGCCAGCTGCAGTGGAGACAGCCTTGGCTAAGATATTCCAAGCCTCAGCCTTATACCGAGACCTGGTATAATCCTCCCACAGCAGCCTATGGCTGTAGTACTTCATGAGGAGTGCCACAAATATCCTGAACTCCTCAAAACCCACTCTTGTTCTGTAAAGTTCATCCCATTCTCTCTCTCTCTCTCTCTCTCTCTATCTCTATCTCCAGCCACATCTGTAAAAGTCAAGCTTACAAACATTATGTCTAAATTGACACCTAATTCAGATCTTGCATGTTACTAGTATTGCACAAACATGAACAGCCTTGCCAACTGCATTTTCATGATTGTAAGCAGATGGAACCCTAGGCAGACAGTTTAGCAATATCTACATTGGATAGCAGTAAAGGTGTGAAATTTCACATTGATCTGTATCATGTGTGATGCGCCACCGATTATCAAAGGTTCCAGTGTTTAACAATGGAATGCTTATTGGCATGACTTTTGAGGGTTGCACTTTGGAAGGTTAAAGATGTCTGATCTTTGAACTATTATATGTTTGGGACTTACTCAATGTTAAAACATGATTATAACAGCTGGGAATTGAGCCCATTGGATAAAGGCTGCAAAAATTGCAAAGTAATACATTAACTGACATTGCCTCAGGACAGCTAATTTTGCACTACGGAACTTGGAAATGTATTGATATCTGAATGACTGGAGACACACTTCAGAGTGGCCTATATGTTTGTATGCATGCGGTTGTAATCATGTGTTGAAAAGCATTCCTATGCAAATGTCATTCGTATTGCAAGCAATCATGGTTCTCATGGATAGATGTGGATGTGATGAAAAAAACAGGTAGGTTTATGTTACATACATACTTCAAAAAACATAAGTGTCAGGATATGATTACAACAAAAGTATTGTACCCATCATACATATGCAAGTGATTTCTATATGAAATATATTCATTGTCATGCCTAGGAAGGTGGATATGCATTAAGTTGTGTATGTATGTGAAACAGTCATATATGCTAAAAAGTACATTTTCTTTATGCAAGGTTTACTGATACACTGGTTTCAAGAAACAGGTATGACAGTACCATTTTTCTTTACTGTTACAGTTCTTTTAAAATAATTTGAAATATGGGCTTCTTACATCCTTTTTAAAAAGTATATTGCAGCTGGATGTGAACCCTTAACAGCCTGTATTATTCCTCAAACGTCATTATATTTACACCTTGTGCCAGAGACATAGCTCTAAAACAGCTATAATTTACACTCTCAGTAATGTCCAGAGTGCTGATGTTAGCACAATATTGCCCAGCATACTTGAGCTAACTAGGGCAGCCTAAACTAAATTTGTCACTTTTTTCCTTAGGTAGTCCATCTTGTTTGCACTTTGCCAAGTGAAGACAAAATGTACCTTAAAATAGGAGAAAATAGAAAAGTAAATAGTTTGTTCTGTAAAGAAGATTCAAACAATGCTTCATGTACCTTATTTCAGTCAATTCAACTCAGTTACACCTTGTGCCACAGAGAAGGTTACTTGACAAGTATATTTTATAGAATGATTACTATCCAGAGGGCTGCAGTATGTGCAAAGCTGCCAGACATTTCTAAGCTACCTAAGGCAGTCAAAATGAAAATTTCACTTTTTTCCTTATGTATTTAACTGTGGTTGAGCAATGCCAACTAGAGGGTAAATAGAAAAAGTGTCAGAAGGGAAATATATGTTAGGGAAATTACACACACTAAATGAAATGCAATGCATGGGTATATGTACCAATGGCCAGAGCAAGAAGTACATTTAAGCAAACAATACAATGGCATCACAAAATGTGATAACACACACACACACACACACACACACACATATATATATATATATATATATATATATATATATATATATATATATATATATATATATATATATATGACAATTCTCTGTAAAAAAGTAACATGTCAGCAGATTCAACTCTTGAATCAGATATACTTCATATATAAGCTCACCACACTTACAACTCGTGTCACAGAGAAAGATAACATGCCATCTGTATTTGCTTCTCCAAGTACAATCCAGACTGCTGTCGGATGTGCAATGATACCTGGGTGGTTTTCATGATCTATGGCAGCCTAAACTAACTTTTTCACCTTTTTCCTTAAATTGTGAAAGTGATTTTCATGCTGCAAAGTGATGTGCAAATGGTTCAAGATGAGATAAGACATGAAAAAAGCAACCATTAAAATATTAGGACTGTTGATCTCCTATATATCATTTAACGCACTTGAAAACTTTTTCATCCTGACATACTCTTACTAGATGTATATAAGAGAGGGAGGAGACTGTAGAAGCTGATTGTTATTGTTGTCCGGATATTCAGAGATACCTGCAAGCTATTAACAGTTAAAACTTTTCATTGCTCTTCCTGGTATTGCCTGGGCATGTGCATGTAATTGTGTAGGTCCTTACACCATGTTTCAATTCTGTACACGTAGTACAGATTGTGATATTCTGGAAAGCTAATGATTTCACATCTTATTTGCATACTGACAGTATTCATACTGCTGACTGTGTTGTACATGAAGGTAATCATGTAGCTAATGCCTTTGTTTAGTACTGGGGAGACTGTTAAGAAACACATAATTAAAAACTGGTAGAATACCAGAACTTTGTAAGATTTAACTATTTTCTGCATTGCTGTATAGTCAAGGTATGTTGATATTTCATAAATAATGCTTTGATTTAACAATAGGTGAAATGCAATGACTTATGAAAACTATGAGTATAATTTTAAATGGATTTACATTTATCCCTACATTTTCCTTAGCTATTTCTGCATTTATATAATTATGCTAATTGTTAATGCAGAAATGTAGTACAAAGTTTAAACCTGTGTTCTCCCCATGACAGAATTTGTTACACTATCTGCTCTGATAATTAAGCTGAAAGTTTACTTCTTTTTATGTGTTTTGGGGAAGGGGGTTATTGGATGGATTGCTTGTGTGTACTCATAAGGCATATACATATTTCAATATGACAGTAATCAGTGATATAACATTTTGCTTTACAGTTTCTTTACTTCCTTATCATTAGCACATAGATGAATTGTGTCCTTGTAGGGGATTGCCTCTATCTATCAGAACACAGCCATTACATGGTTATGTAATGGTTTGTGAGTCTCATAGGCATAGGTTTTCCTATTTTTATGTGCATGGGAATTTGTGGTTTGACCTAGGTAGTGAACCTGTGTGCAATCCTTTTTTAGCTAGAGACAGGGCATAATGTACATACCTCCATTTGCTGGCACCATTTATAGCTGGTGGATCTCCCTCAGAGACCTCATCTGTATCTGCAGCTGTTGCTTCTCGCCTACCTGCGCTCCTTAAAACTGTTGTTCTGCCCATTGCTGTCCTTGTTGGAGCTGTTTCCTGAGAATGATATTGTGTAACATGGCACAGACTGTAAGTATTTCAGCACATGTGCCTGGGTCATATTGCATTGCACCTCCTGATGTCTTCAAACATGGGGACCTTGAATTAAGCAAACCAAACACACAGTCTGTGATATTCCTAGTTTGAGCATGTTTCTCATTGTATCCTTGCTTAGTGGGATTGTGTGGGTTTCTCATGGGTGCCATGAGCCAGGGCTTCAGTGCATAACCTGCATCCCCCTAGATGCCTGTTGATTAATGTGTGTGTATGTACCTTTAAGAAGCTATCTAAGGGCTTGCACAAGTATATAAATATTGAACATGTGCAAACCTGACTGACATTTTGTAGTAAGCTGTTGAGATGTAAGCATGTATGTCTGTAAGGTCTGCTTGTTAATCAGTTTGTTTATATTTTATGATGCTGCTATCCATCCTGATGTGTTTCTATGTAACAAAGCTTCTAAAAAGACTATCCCACCTGAATGTCATCTATGTTAGAGAGGGATGAGTGACATGGTGTCAGAAAAGGCATGTCTAAAAGGGCATGGTGTCAAAACAAGCATGGCCAAAATGACTTGTTGCCGGAAAGAGCTCCAGTTTCTCAAATTTGAGTCCAACATGCACCCAGTTGGTAATGGAAGTATATACAGAAGTGGATCATCCCTACTGCATGTATAAGTTGAAAAACAGGTCACAAACAAATTTCAGATATTAAAACTTGCTCAAATAATTCCTTATTTGCAAATTGTGAAATGAGGCATACAGAACGCTTTAACAATATGCCAATAAACTATGTCTGATATTGATAAAAATATTTGAATTGCTACAGAAAATGTTTGAAATAAATTCCAAATTGCATAAAACAAATAAAATAAGAGGAAATTATGGCATTTTTACTAAGTATGTATTTTTTGTATTAATTAAAAATATCTGAGTTATCAGAAGTGTATAAAGTATTTGCATGTTTGTGCAGTATTACAGTAAAGTTATTTCACAAAATACAGCCATTTCAGAGCATATTTTGCAAAGTACATTATTTTGAAGAGTTTATTGTGCATCTGAATGTTATTACAAGCACACAGCAGCTTATTCACACATAATTACAAGGGACATATTTTCAGTGTGTTTGTGCATACTTTGAGGGCATGGCAAACAGATTTCAAAAACCCAGTGCACTTGAGTTTGACAATAATATTGTACAGAACTAAAGAGCAAGACTATGAAATTTTCATACAGGCTGCATTTTCTGATAAAGATGACCATACAAAGGCATTTATTCTATTTAATTTAGCTGGGTCAGAAGTCATTGAAAGGGAATGTTCATTTGTATATGCACCTGCTATCTTAGCAGGAGAGAGTTAACCATCATATTGTTGTACCGGCTAAGTCAAGGGAGGAACCTGCGTGCTTAAAATGTAAATTTAGAGAAATGTGTAACCCCGAGGCAAACATTATAATGGAAAGGCATGTATCTTATACAAGGGATCAAAAGCCTGGTGAAACATTTGGAGCATATTTAACTCTTTTGTGAAATAATGCTAAAATGTGCAGATTTGGTGATTTAAGGGATAAGTTGATAAAAGACAGACTTATATGTGGTATCAAAAATGATGCTGTGAGAAAGATTTTGCTTTGTGACATGATTTAACTTTGAATAAGGCCATTGAGATTTGTCAGATTTACAAGCTTACAGAAAAGAACACAGATATGCTTACAAATGAAGAACACAGATATGCTTAAAAATGAGAGATGCATGCTTCCAGTAACCTCTAAAGCTCGTATTGATAGTATGCAGCATGTGGTTAAAAGAAACAAGCCCAAGCACATGGCAGCAACTGTAGCCCCTGCAGCACCTACTGGCAAACACCAGAGCTTCCCAGCAAATTCCAGAGTTTTCTCAGTCTCAGTGAAGCATAACAGTGTGTCAGCAAACTCAGAGCATGGACACCCATCCACTTTCATTGCCAACTGTCATAATTGTGGTAGAAATCATGAATCTAAGAGGGAAAATGTTTAGCTTTTGTTCAGCAATGCCACAAATGCAATAAATTGAATAATTTCAAAAAGTTTTATAAATCAAAAGGCCCATGTTCTTTTACAAAAAAAGACCATTTTAAGAAATGAGTTGATCAATTAGAAAGCTGCAACCCTACTCTTTATGTCGATGTTGTGTCAGTGCTTCATGAAACAGTCAATGCAGTAGATTTAAGGGCAAAGAATGAAGTATTTTCTACTGTTCAGATAAGTGGAAAAGCCACTGAGCTCACAGCTGACACAGGTCCCAAGTGCAATGTTATGTCAGCAGAAACATTTTCTAGAGTGTGCCATTGGTAAAGACTTGATTTGGCAAAGTATGCGAAGCTTGTTGCTTATGGTAGTGAAGAAATTCAGACTGAAGCCTCAGTAGTGCTTTCATGTTACTTTGCTGAGAGGTGCTATGATGTGTTATTTTATGTGGTCAAAAGGCATATCCAGTCATTATTAGGGTTCAGAGCCAGTTTGAAAATGAGACTGCTTTCATTTAAAAAGGAAGTCCATCAGGTTGGCTTAAAAGACGAATACTCTAATTTCCCCCAGTATATTTTTTCTACCTAAGCTGATCTTTTCAAAGACAGGCTAGGGAAGCTTCCAGTTGTGTACTCCATGAAGATAAACCCAGATATCAGTCCAGTTATCAGGCCAGCACAGAAAGTTTGAATAGCTATGCAGGTCAGAGTCAAAGCTGAGTTAGATAAAATGGTGTGGCAAGGTATGATTTGTCCAGTTGATGAACCTATTAAAAGGGTATCTTCCATGGTGGTAGCTCATAAGAAAAGCTCAGATAAAATCAGAATATGCATTGATCCACATGACTAAATCACAAAAAGACCTCATCATCCAGTGCATGTAGTTGAAGAAGTCGCTGCTCTGATGCCAAATTTCACTGTTTTTTCTGTCTTAAAAAGCTATCTAAGGCTTGCACAAGTGTATAAATGCTGAGCACATGTGAGCCTGACTGCCATTTTGTAGTAAGCTGTTGGGATGTAAACATGTATGTTTGTAAGGTCTGTTTGTTAAACAGTTTTATATTTTATGATGCTACTATCCATCTTGATGTGTTTCTGTGTAATAAAGCATCCAAACAAACTATCCCACCTACTTGTCATCTATGTTAGAGAGGGACGAGTGACAATTCCCTTCAGGAATGTCACTCCTAACAAACGACATAGAGCTCATAAGTGTGCCATATGTGTGAGTAATGGAAACTACCTGGGATATCTGTACAAACATTTTACATGATCTGTTAGGCATTACAGACAAACCTGACAGTTAATAGAGTAAAAACCTTTTCTGTTATTTCCCCATTCACTGTCTGGGACTTATATTTCTATGTGTGGGTAGTATATGGTCCCCAAATCTTCAGTGAAGTGTGCTATTGCATAAAAGTCTTGCATGGTTCTTGCAAGGTGTTATTATCTCTATATGTATATCTAAGATGTGTGCTATAGAAATCTGGCAATGACAGTGTGAATCAGACTACAATAATACAAAAAGAGTGAAGGTTGCTTTGGTTTTGGGGATCAGCCAACTGTTCACTAACTTGTTTATGAGAACCATTTTAATCTGCTGTTATGAAGGAGATTGATCTATTTTTCTTGTTTCATTTGCAAGGTGATACTTAGCAGATGTATTTCCTTTCCATTCCTGTCTTATAGGCACTTATGGATTGCAGGCTGACAGCCCATATGGACATGGTAAGCACACATTTGTCTATTGTTAGTACCATATATAAGAGACATTCAGGTCTATATGACAGTAAAGTTTTTGTAGCTTTAACATCTGTTAAGAAGTTTAACATACCTTTATTATAAGGAAATATATATCATGACTTTTATTCTCCATTCTTCTGTTTGCTTGTTTATTGCTTGTTATCAGAGATGATCCTGAGAGCGGCAAATTAGAACTCCTACTACCTGATGTTGGAGTATCTGTAGCCTCTGATGGTGATGGTGGTGATGAACACACACAGTCTGTGGGTGCAGAGGGTCAGTCTGACACTGAGGTTGGGACTCACATCCCATGCCCATGTTTCTGATACAGTCAATATGCCTATGCATACCCAGGATGCAGAGACATCTTATATAGGACAGGATGAGGATGACACAGTCAATCAAGCTAGTGTGGTTACTCCAGCTGCAGAGCTGGTTGCCTCTCCCAGTAGCCATCATAAGGGTGTGGTATAACACAGGAAGGTTAGTTGGGGTGATTGAAGCTGGTGTGTCATCAAGAGTTGGCAGATGTAGCTGTAGGGCTGTAGAGGAGGCAGAGGCACAATCCACCAGAGCGACAGAAGAGCCACAGAAATGTAATCTCTTTTCCTTCAATTTCTATGCAACTGTAGTCAAGATAGAATGCTATCTTGCATATATGACCAAACCATTGTAATCTCTTAATTTCTCTGCAACTGTGGTGAATATTTCATAAAAAAGATAATTTTCTCACGTAAACCATATCTATAATGCACTTGCAATATTTTACTGTCACTTGATTGAATATTGTATGTTTTAGACATTTACTCTCTCTTTGAATGCATCTGTTGACCTTACATACAAATATTCATACTCATGCGTATAAATGCACTCATGCACTCACTCAAGCACCTGTGTGTTCACATCTCACACAAGATCCTCACTTGCAAAATATTGGAAAAAATGTGGCATGTATGCATATGGACTACTTGGGAGATCTGGTGTGAGTGTGGTGCATGAAGTGTCCTGTAATAAACTTTAGAAAATGCATTTTCTAATTATGCCAAAACCACAAGTCATGAAACAATTCCTAAATCCTAGGGTACAAAATATTTCATGTATAGGATTCATAGTCAGTTTGTCTGGTATCCAGCTGACTATTGTGTTGGAAGTGACTATGTATGGGTAGGTTGTGCATAGGAACAGTGTGGAAAGGAGTGTAGGAAATGGTATATTCAAATGAAGGTAAACAAATGAGCTCAATATGACATGCAAATGTGTTCCAGTGAAAGTAGGTTATAATTCACAGTTGTAAAGGATAAGGCAAACAACAAGGTGAGTGCTAACTATAACAGCAAATCGCATTTGGAAATTGAAAATTGCAATATAGAAATCTGCTCTTATCAGCAATAGCTGTCATGAACCAGCTCTTGTTGACTATTAGAATAAAAATTGCTACCTTGCGCCCGATAGCAAAATACTGGAGCAGACAGTAAGAACAAAACTGGCACCATCAACAGATTACATACTATAAGCTAATAGAGCAGCAACTGACACCCCATTTTCATGTTAGCAAATATATCATACAGACATAGTTTGACATGTATCTTGCATGCATATAATAGGGAAGAATACATGGACTTCTTATATTGATCCATGCCATTATATGGGTGGGTATTAACCACATTTGCCACAGAGACTTTTAAGAGGAAAGCAGGAGGCACAATGACTATATCACAGGCATTGGACTGAAGAATACATACCATCATTCATGGCATTCTACTTCCATATTTAGATGGGCACATCTGTCTGTTCAGTGCACCAGGGTAGAACAACACCGTGGTGTGTGGCTTCTGTGGCATTACCTGTTTCCCCAGACTACTGGACACAGCGGTGTGTCAGTAGGAAGGGCTGTGATTCCATCAAATGTCAGGTAAAGTATAACACACAGTGGTTAATTTCAAGTGTTTCTGTGTAGCATCTTCGTAGTGATTGTGATTTCCAATATCACGTACAAGTCACCTGCATTTCCACTTCCTGCATAGAGAAATTCCAAATTCCACAGAGCCACCTAATTGGAAAGTGTAGAAGCTATTTGAAGAAAGCACACACACACATAGATAGATAGATAGGTAGATAGATAGATAGATAGATAGATAGATAGATAGATAGATAGATAGATAGATAGATAGACAGATATGTCTCCGTCCTCAACCTCTTTTACCCTTTTTCACATTTTTGTGCATGGGGTTGGGGTGTCACTTCAACAGTGACAATCATCTAGAGCCAAGATTTACATAACTGGGTAGCTAGCCCTGCCATGGTAGTTCATCTGAACCACATATTCGCATGGGTTCGCGTGCATGCACACACACACTCACAGACACACACACACACACACACACACACACACACACACACACTCACACCTAGGGCTAGCTTAGACTGTCCAATCCACTTACTGCATGTCTTTGGAATATAGTGTAAAATGGGAAAAGGAGGCTGTGGATGTATTTATCTGTCTATATATACATCTATATCTATCTATCTATTCATCTTTCTGTATTTTCTGTGACAGTGTGGACACCTATCTCACCTTTTCATAATATATATATATATATATATATATATATATATATATATATGTATAGATCTAGGACTGTTGAACGAAAGTTCAACAGTCTGAATCCAACTTACCCAAACGCACTTTAATGACAGTGCTTTTACCAAAAAAGCCCTTTCGTTAAAGTGTGTTAAAAACAAAACATTAAAAAAGAATAAAAAAGCATTTATACAGGGGGGCAAGCCCCCTGCACCCCCCACACACCCCATACTTTATTATTCTCACTACAGTGGGGAAAAGGGAAAAATTCCCTTAACCGCACCATAGTACGATCTCTGCAACAGTCATTCCCCACAACTCCCTCAACCTCCATGCATACTTACGAGAAAGTGCTTCTTCAGTGAAAAGCACTTTCGCATAAGCATGCACGACCATTTCAGATTTGGTGAAACGGATATTCGCTCATTAGTCCCAGACTCATATATATATATATATATATATATATATATATATATATATATATATATATATATATATATAAAACAAAGCTGAGTTCACCACTGCCAAGCGAAAGACCAGACTGCAAACCTGCTATTTTTAACGTTTTCGTTCTTTAATCACAAGAACTTCTTCAGAAATACACCCACACAACAGACCATGTGTTTTATATATCTCATGAACAAAATCACATGTCCTAATTACCCAATAAGTTTTCTTCATTTTATAAAAAACTTTCTTTGTATTTATATATATATATGTATTTGTAATAATAAACATCATAAAAAATCCTCACTATACATTGTTATTTAAAAATTACAAAAATACTTTTTAAGTACAAATAAATGTGTTTTATAACATAAAACAAAAATTTTTTAAAAAATGTATGTAGCCGTAAAATTAATTAAATGCTACTTTAAAATTTTTGTAAAGCTAAAAAACACTTGATGTTTATAACATCATTCAAACTCAGCTTTGTTATTTGGTTCGGTTTCTTTTTTTTGGCATATATATATATGTATATATATATATATATATATATATATATATATATATATATATATATATATATATATATAAATATATATATAGATCTTAGTCACATTACTGAAATTTCAGTACACCGAAACACAAATTGCAGAGACCAAACATACAAAAGACCAAAATAATGAAACAGCACTTTGCCAAAACACACAAAACTGAAACACTGCATACAAACAAACCAACTAAGCACCATAACTTCAAGCAGTTTTGCAGGGGTCCTGTCCCCCACACCCTCTGCTACTTATATATATCAACTATGAGATCGCACTACAGTGATAGAAAGGGTATGTTTATATGGAACATAAAAGTACACAAACATTATTTACAGTAAATTTCCCTTCCAGTGAAGTGAATATTAAAACTTACATACCTAATCGTGTCTGAATTTTGACTTCTTGTTTAGCTGATATATAAATCCATCAATGAGCAGTACATCCTTTCCTCTTTGTGACTTTTCCTTTCTATAGACACATCCTAGAGTTCCGAGTGTGCTGGTCATCACATTCAGCATGTTTTTAAAGGTACGGTATACACATTAGGACAAAACTCTACATTTTTTATACTATATGGGCAGGAGCTAGACTGTGACTACTGATCGGCAATGTGTAATTTGGACGTGTTTGAGATTTTGTCACTATGATATTTCAAATTTTTGGTCTCGGTAAAGTGCACTTTGGCCTACTGTAAATTCGGCCATCACAGGTAGAGCCGTGTGTGGATATATATATATATATTATATATATATATATATATATATATATATATAGATATATATATATATATATATATATATACACACACACACACACATATATATATATATATATATATATATATATATATATAGAGAGAGAGAGAGATAAACATACACAGGTGTGTGTGTGTGTGTGTGTGTGTATATATATATATATATATATATATATATATATATATATAATTTGTTTGTTTTTCACTCTGTGACAGCTTTTACACCAGTATCACTCCCATACATTCCTACTATGATTCAGGTGATACAGGCTATGCACCTAAGCCATGTTTGATGCTGTCCCAAAGGAACTTACACAACATTTCAGAACAGCAGGTAAACATGTCAACATTCAAACAACAAAAAACACTGAGCTTGTGTTCCACCTGCTGAAGGAAGAGTTCCACTTCCAGGACTGCTCTGAGTGATGCCATGCAGTCTACTCCTGTCACCACTTGCAAGATGTCAGTAGCATGCAACATGACACATAGCAGGATTACCAGGATGTATACCAATCAGCTTTATGTCCAGAGAACCTCTGAACCCCTTGTATCTTCCCCTAATATAGTCAGCTCCCCTAGACCACCCAATAATGACAATAAGACTGAAAGACATCATCCAGCACCCTCTTCACAATCCCGCAGATGATGATGGGCACAATACATGGCAAAATGGCAGCATGTACTGCAGCTCTGTGGGTGTATGACATCCACATAGTGACAATGCCTTGCCACACAGAATATACATGATGCATGCAGTATTAGTTTAAAGCTATGCTGGAGAGTGCAGAGTTATGTCACACTATACATTCAGTCATCTCCAGAAAAGGAAGGGGGTGTATTGGGTCACAGCTATCATCAATTGCATAGGTAACAAGGAATATAGTGACATATGGCAAACTTTTCAACCTAGGTTGGGGTACATGACTCAAAAGGTAGAGACCATGGTGTTGTAATATAATTTCCTCTGTCATAGTCAAAGTCCTCTGATGAAGTAGGCGTAGCAAAACAGGACCATGACTGGAAGTGGGTATCACTATGTAACCATGATTTGGGGCCATAGTGCTGGCCTGTTGTGGTGAGACTACATGTCTACTGTGACAGGGACGGTACACTACCATGAGAACAGATCCTGAATGGATACTGCTGAGATGGTGTTCTGCACTTTGTAGGACAGCATTTATTGCCATCCACAATTTAAGGAAAAGGAGTGCTACATGAATACACTTGGAGAACAGACTGTTTCCTTCATTACTGTCTCACAGTGTGACCACCTAATGTGCATACCCACTCTGTTTGTAAATAATATTGTTACACAAGACAGTTATGGTGACACTTTGTATCCTCCACATGTTGATGGATATGGCAACAATGTGTGCCACAATAGTCCATATGAATCCTAGTGTGGTACCATCACTGGACTTGAACTCACCTTGGCACTGGCAATGATGGGTGACATCCTCATCTAAACCAATCACCTCTATGTCAACCCAGGTGCTGGCAAGCTGTACCCAGATGATAACCCTTCCCATCTCTATATGAGCACTATAGCAACTGCATGGCAGGGTTCAGGTGTGACATTTGATAGAACCAGAAATCCCTCTTAGACTGCTGTATAGTACATGAAGCCACATCAGAGACAAAACTCTCCTCTGTTGCTGCTGCCACATGAGAGGAATTCTGGTGCTTTCAGCCATAGGCGAGCTCCGTTGACAGGAATGGTTAGTCTGGTTACTGACACAGAGGCTTAAGGCTTTGAGCTATATTTCCTGTGGTACAAGGTTTGATTCCCTCAACCCTCATTTGTCTACTATGAAACGAATGCTCATGACCTGAACATCATACCGCATGTAGCGGCGTCTTTAAACTTCCCTCTACCCTACAAGAATCGAACGGCGGCACGTTCAACAAGCAGAGGGAGAGGCAAACGGAAGTTTTCGGGAGAAGCTCGGGAACCGAGGAGAAAAAAGAACTGAACGTTTTGTTTTTCAACTTAGCCACCAAGGAGTTTACTGAAACTGAATGTTCCATTTTGAATAAGGGACTTTTGTTTATTCCCGCTAGAAGAAGTGAACTAACTGATACCCTTATTATGCTTTGCAAATTTACAAGGAAGGTAATGTTAAAATTACTGTACAAGGACTCTGATGCCAATGGTATTGCTTTTAATTCTGTTGTACTTAAAAGAAAGAGTACTTATGTACCACCTGTATCAGGTTTAGTTGAATGTTTTCAATGTGCCTGTGAGTATGACTTTTATTGCTATTACAAGGATAGGAAGCATAAAAATCTATTCACTAACTTGAATACGTTACAGAAAAGAAGCCTTGATTCCTTGTGCAATGATAACAACTTGGTATTTAAACCTGCAGATAAAGGGGGGGGGTATTGTTGCTATGGATACAGTTATGTATAATGGTTTGATGAATGAAATGCTAAATGAAGATGTAGCTTACTCTCAAATAAGTAAAAATGAAGTAGAGTCTATTACTAGGAATGTGCACGATACACTTTATGACTTGTTGATGACTAGGTCTGTGGATAAATGCCTATATGACTTTCTAGTGATTGAGACCCCACTAATTCCCCTTATTAAGGGGCTTCCTAAAATACACAAGGGGATATATCCTCCACCTCTGCGCCCCATAGTGTCTGGGAAGCTTTGGGTCACTGAGAATGCTTCCCATTTTGTACAATCAAAATTAGGCCCCTTAGTTGGCAGTATACCCACAATATTGAAAAATTCTTTCAATTTATTGACGGATCTGAAGGATGCCTTATTGCTTAAAGATCTGAAGCATGACACATTGATGGTTACTTTGGACATAAAAAGTTTATTCACTAGTATACCTAATGAGTTTGGAATGGATGCTGTGAGGAGTTGTCTGATTGAGCTCAGTAGTATGGCAAATGATGATCAGATGACGGTGTGCACCCTTTTGGATGTAGCATTGAATAATAATATTTTTCTGTTCCAGGATAGAATATATAGGCAGACATGGGGGGTTGCCATGGGCACCCAATGTGCCAATGCCTATGCTAACCTGGCAGTATATCAATGGGAAAAGATGTTCATCTTCAATGACGAAAGATATAAAAACAATGTGATCTTATACAGACGTTTTGTAGATGACATTCTTCTTTTTTGGAATGGAGATGTCAAATCATTAGATAGTTTTGTTGACTTTATGGGTTCAACAACCTCTTTCTTGGAGTTTACGTATGAATGCTCTACCAGCAGAGTTGACTTCCTTGATGTCACCATTAACAAAGATGACGAGTGTGTTATCACAACGTCACTTTTTAGGAAATCCTGCTGGAGAAATGGCATTCTCCACTTTGAGAGTATGCATCCTAGACATGTTTTCCCAAACGTGGTTAAAAATCAAATGGGTAGGATAGCTAGGTTATGCAGTAGGTCAGAGGACATGAGTCATCAGATGAATTTCCAGGAAAGTTGTCTTATTGACAGGGGATATCCAGCTCAGTTGGTGTCTAATCTAAGAAACAATGTTCCTGTTACAACTGGGTCTACACGAAAGAAATGGTGTTATGTTGGTACACCAAGAGGTGATAAAAAGAAAATACAATATGACATTAAGTATACCAGTGATATAGGGTATATAGAGAACATCATTAGAAGCAATTGGAAGTTGCTAAATATGGATAAGGATTTGTCTGAAATAGTAGGTGATAGGCCAAGTTTCAGATATAATAACTGTCTGAATCTGAAGAGACTACTATGTAAGGAGAAGGTGGAGATTAAACCCATTGACATCAGGGTTAACTATAGACAAGGCACCTTTCCATGTAGGAAATGTTGTGTGTGTAAATACATTTCCGGTGTTCAGAGACTTGAACTTGCAAATATAGGCATAGTGTTGGAACCAAAGTTCTATGCGACATGTGATACGGCCAGTGTTATTTATTTAGCTCTATGTGAACCTTGTGGGGCCTACTATGTGGGCATGACCACGCGTCGGTTCAAGGACCGAATTTATAATCATGTGTATGACATCAGGAAAGGAAATATCACCAATGTGTTGGCCAGACACTGCCAACAGTTTCCGTCACATGTTTTTAAGTTTAGGGTTCTGCAGCAGCTGCATCATAATAGGAGAGAAGGGGATATGGTGGGTGCCCTTGAGCTGAGTGAGTTGAAGTGGATACTTAACCTTAGGGCGCACATGGAACCAGGCTTGAATTCAGCCATAAGTATTAAGCCTGCCCTATTGGGTAATATATGAAGTCACTTTAATATTATCAGTTTTTGAGTATACCTAATGATGTTACTTAGTTTGTAATGAGCAGGCTTAGATATTTGTGTAAGGTTTTTATTTTAATTGATGTACCTCAATGGTAGTTCTGTGTTTGTATGTGTAGCTCAAATTGTTTTATATGTATCTATATGTGCTGGATCCTCATCTATTAGGAATCCATATAGAATTAGGTTGCTGTTTTATTATTGTTTTTATGCACTTTGTATTTTAAATATATAGAGATAGTAGAGTCTGTAATTTATATTACAATGAATGTGTATGTGTAATTAAATGTACGTTTTTACAAGCGTTTATTGAAATAGTATAGATGGTTCAGAAATCTGGCCGTCTTTTTAAATGCTGATGAAAAATACTAAGTTGATTGATTGACTTAATTGATTAATTAGGGTGGATATGTGTTGTATATAAGGACTAGGATCTACCTTATGCATTGTAACCTGAGGAAGCGCACTAGGTTAGTGCGTGAAAGCGCTTGTTCTCTCTCTCAATAAATCGTTTTATTGTTTATTGTGCATCGTGGTGGTTCCTTGCAAGTCTACAGATCATTTGTCTACTATGTGATCCTGTGCAAGTCAATTAACCAGATCCTGCTTATGGGAAACTGGGAGTCTGGACTAGGCTCCTCAATGGTTCCCTGAACTGCAAGCCTGTGAGCTGTAGAGCAAGTAATTCTTGGGTGATTGAATCATTCCTTCACCTAGCTCAACTGGTGGAGGAGTACTTAGAAAAGAGACAGGCAGTAATTCTGTTTCACGTGACTGTGCAGGGGCTGACATTATCTTGCTGTTCTGATCTAGACTGAAGAGATGTCATGAATGTGGTAGTCTAGCCTGTAACTGTACAATAATCCCTGTGTGATGCATGCAAAGAGTTGCAAAAATTGTGCAGATATAGAATGGATAAATACCTTCACTGCCATTGCTCTGTGCCTGTACAGCTGAAGTACCAATGGAAAACATATGCAGTGGTATTTGTGGTCTAACCCCTCCCTGTGAAAAATACAAGATATGCATAGAGAAATTAATTAAATCCAGAGAAGGAAAACAAGAAGTTAAAATATATAGCTTGTTAGTTATTCTTGCAGGCCATTTTTACACATAGGTAATTTGCGTCTATATCACGTTTGTAAGCTGATATTGTCGAAAATATAATGATCAGCACCAACATGTCAATCCACTGAAATGTGAAATCTAATTTTGTTGAAACAACAATTGTCAAAAAGTAATAGTTGGCCCAGACAAAACCTGTGATGTAATACGTCAAAGCGACGTTCCATCAGTTGAAGTTTATAAAACACTAAATTATAGCAAGCAAATATTTAAATCTTGTTTTCTTTAAGTTATTTAAGAAACTATTTCCATTATAAATATTCTGTATCTGTCAATAATTAAAATTGACAAAAGTTTCATCATCCGAAAGTAAAAACTATTCCTAGTATAAATTTCCTTAGAGTAGAAATAATTTTGTATGTTAAACTGCATTGGCATTGCAGCGATGGCCAAAACTTTGCAGTCCTGTACTGAAATTTTAGGTAATACTTACCAGACCATTATGTCCCAAAAAAATCACAAAATGTTAGACATAGATAGTTACCTTTACAATTTAGAGCGGACCATAAAAAGTAAACATTACTGGTGGTGTAGATTTAAGCTAGTAAATAAATGTAAAGGTAGAGTTATCACTGTTACTGAAGGAGATGGTGAACTATTGTTAAAGTAAGTATCACACCACCATGCTCCAGATCCAACTGAGGTAGAAAGGTACAAAGCTTGCCATACTTTAAAACAGACAGCTCGACTGTGCAGAAACACTTCAGCTTTGGTTGTAGATGAGGTAGTAGTGAGTACATCTTTTGAAAGTACTGTACATTTACCATCTAGAAAGTCAATGCTGCAACAGGTTAATCGAGTTAGGCATAAAAAGATGGTATCATATACTACTGTAACCTCTTCATTGAGTACAATAGACACTACACAATATACTCTAAAACATGGTGCATTTATTCAGAAACGAATGATAGACATACACACCAACACACATGTTTTAGTGTTCACCACTAAGGAAAAATTACAGGATCTTTGTAACAGTGTTATATGGTTTATGGAAGGTATATTCTTAACCAAAGCAAGACTTTGTCAACCGCTATATACTATCCATGGTTTCATTACATTTGGAGACAATAGTAAATGTCTACATCTCCTGTACAGCTTAATGACAAAAAAGTAATTTAAATGGTATAACTACTTGTGGGAGTGTGTATTTATCTTGTTATTATCTTTTCATTTGGAACCTTCTGTACAATATATACTAAAAAAAAACAAAAAACAAAACTGATAAACTAATAAAAAACACGAAAGGCAGTGGTAATCTCGAAAAGAATGTATGTGTTAGTGCTTTTGTTGAATAAAATAATCCAACTTCTTCAGACACAAAATACAAACAATCCATTCCTTTTAAAGTGTTTCAACAGGAAATTACATCAACAATGAATGACATCATAAATAATGTAATTGCTCATAAAAAAGTAAATTGCAGAATATTGGTCTAGCTACCCTTTACGGAAAATGTGTACAATTTCAACCATCAGTGAAAAAGCTAATTGCATTAGCTTTTCTAGATGAAAGTGGGGTACTTTCCAATTTTCAAACTCTTTCTAAAACCTATCCTGTTGAGGGAAAAGATTTGTTAACATATTTTTCTGAAGTGTACATGTTAGGCCATCCAAGGAAAGTGCAAACTAAAGCTACGTCATGTATACATTTCCCCCTATCTTTTCTATTCCTTTTTGAAATGTCTCTAAACCGAATGATCTATCATTACCAAGGACACAGAATTACATCGAAGGATGGCACAGGCATGTACAGTGTTTATTAGGTAGACGTATATGTGATATTCCTGCTATCCTTGATGTGTTGGTTCAGGAACAAAATAGAGTCAATGAAGTGAGGTTACAAGTAATGGCAAGTTGTGTAGCTTCACCAAAGTAAAGAAAAAATTGAGAAACAGTACAGGACGCAAGCAATGTTAAGTAAATGCTTAGAATACAGTTCTGAAGAGATTTTAAATGCTGTCACTATGCTTCTCAAAGTGTAGATAAGCTCAGTTTTTACATCAATGCACCAATCACATGAGCACATTTGTTTTATTCATCTTATTTCATTTGTAACTAAACTAGTTGCCTAAAAACACTTTTTGCACATGTCCCACCTTTCGGTATCTAAATTCTAAACTTTGTTGTACACAGGGATTTAATGCGTTTAAGGAAATAGCAGTTTTGTTTATCTGTTTATACTCACACAGTGTGTCACATCAGTGGTTAAGCTTTACATTCACAAATGCATAGATTGTGAAGTGGCCACTCATAACAGTTCGACATTTGCAGATTCGACAAAATTAGCTTTCGCTATTTAAGTGGATCGACATTTTGGTGCCGATCATTAAATTTTTGACAATATCAGTTTATGATATCATGATATAAACATGGTAATTTCCTCCAAAGGTGAGAATCAAACCTTATATCCTATGTTTGCAAGGTAAACATCGTAACCATTATGCCAACCCACCCTGCTATATACTTTACTGTGAGATATATCCCTTTGAAATAGATGTTTTAGTGAATAAAAAATATGAATTTGCAATAATAATTACAATAATGGTTACTGACTTGGTGAATCTTTTCTGAGATGTGTTTTGGATGTCTACTCTCGGAACTTGTGATCAGTCCTCCATGAGTGATATCTGCAGCTCCATTACTTCCTTGCAAGTACAGTAGGAACTCTTCCTTGTCCGTTACGCTTGCACTAGCCAAGTCCTTACAGTAGCCCATTCCGATTTGTAGTCATGCCTACTGCAGTGATTTTTACATGGCTGGAAGAATCACTTTGGTGGACTACCATGATGGTCTTAATATAATACAATGAGACATTCTGGAGGAGTGGATGCTGCTAATTAAGAATGTATCCTCCTCCTGAAATGCCTGTAGAAAGGGATATGTGAGGCACAAGTGACTGAAAGAATCACTCTGCTAAGTAAAGTAGCATGTCCTGCCATGATAACTAACATGGCAAGAATTTTGCATTCTTCCATTATAGTTAACAAGACAGACTGCAGTGCAGGTAAGTTTGAGGACGTTCTGTGTAGAAGTCATTGTGTGTGTGTTAGGGGAGTTTATGTAGGTGCTTGGCCGTGTGTGGCTGTGACCGCAAGGGTATCAGATGGCTGTGTGTGTGTGTGTGTGTGTGTGTGTGTGTGTGTGTGTGTGTGTGTGTGTGTGTGTGTGTGTGTGTGTGTGTGTGTGTGTGTGTGTGTGTGTGTGTGTGTGTGTGTGTGTGAAGAAAGCAAACAACAAGAAAACTTTTGCATGGGGATGTCAGAGAAGCAGAAGTAAATTGTGTGGTACAGAGAAAGTCAAAAGAAGAAAATGGCAAATGCAGCAACAATTAAGAGGATGAATGTAAAAGTCAGAGCTAAAGAGAGGCAGAAATAGAAGTCTCACGTGATCTAAAGGATATAGACCCATTCTGACCATGTGAGTGCAAACAATACAAAGTGAAAAGGAAGAAATTTGGCAGGGAAGGACAGTCAGTTGTATGCCAAGGACTGAGGAAAAAAGGAGCAAAGCAGTGGATAGGACATGTAGGTACACAGCTTGAGGGAATGAAAGAAGAGCATGTGCGATGCAAGAAAGGAGGCAAAAAATCACAGGGAGTGAATATGGCAAAGAGTGGTGGAATTGGAGAGGGAAAGTTACAAATAATAGGAGTAGCTGCATGTTGCAAGAAGTGAACGATATGATAACCATGTGAGTATGAAAAGGTTTTGATAACAGAAGCTGCATAGGTGAAGGGATTAAGATATTGTCAGGGAAATAGAGGTACCAATATAACTGAATACAGTCCAAGGGGGTTAGATACAGTCCAAGGGGGTTAGATGTTCAAAGGTATGGGGTGAATAACCAGTAAAGCCTGTAAGGAGTAGAGCTGATGTATGCTCATTTGCATATCAGCAAACAATAACTATCCACAGGAGTCAGATGAAGTGGTGTCAGACAGGGAAGCAGATGGCAGGGAGATATCAGGCTTCAGATTTATTAGTGACACTCTGAGACTACTTGTGTGCATCAGCTGTCATCAGCCTGAGGAAGATGAAGATTTGAGAGCATAATGACTGACAGTGGTAGTGGGCATGGAAGAAGGACTGGAAAATAGAATGATGATGAAAGATACTTGGAACAGAATGTAAACTGTACATTTTTTACAAGGATCTTCTTACCATAAAAGGCAGAAGGGTGCTCAGTGATTGACTGGGAAGGTAAAGCTCAATGGTCCTGTATTTCAACCAGAATGGGAAGAGAAGGCAGAGTCACAGAAGCAAAAAAGTGAGACTTCTACTCAGGCAGTGGACAGAAAGAAAAACAATACATTACAGATGAATAGATAACAGTGATAAGGAGCATTACTGTGGAATAGTGTTATGCAAGGTAAGAAGTTTGGATATTAAGCTAGAGAAGTTGCAGACAGTAATGCATTGGTGGGGGAGAGTGGTTTAAAGATTGCTGGTATCTCAAAAACATGGGACAGTCCATGGAAAGATAAGGTGGGACATGGAGATGTAGTAGCAATCTGCACAAGATAGGGTGCCAAAAGCTACATTTGTATTGGTAAAGAAACACAATCAAGGGGTAAAATGAAGGTAGGGATAAAGTAAGAGCCCTGGTTCTTGGGACATATGAAGAAGGGCAGTGTTGGTAGATAACAGCACTCTCCAGATATGCCTAGATAAGACTATGAGACAGTCAATCATAGAATGGAAGAGTGTGGTAGTACTGAACAAGTTATAGCAGCACAAGCTTTAACTATGCTTTGATCAGGCTGAGAGATTCCAAACTCCAGGACAGAAAGGAAGCAGGAAAATGCTGATGTCTTGGACCATGTGGGATTTAATTAAATGATGTGGGAAGGCATCCAGAAGGCTTGAATCCTGGAGTGGTTCCTGCCAAAGATGGAGGGCACCAAGGATATCCAAGTGAAGACACTATTAAGAAACAGTGGTCATACCACAGTTTGGTTTAGTCTGTGTGCACACGTGGCTGACACTGCAAAGACAAAGTAGAGTGTGTCAGATTTGAAGGAAGGGGATAATAATATACCAGGGAAGGAGAAAGTTAAAGATTAATCTGGGGGAGTAGTGTCAGACTGAAAGAACAAGCAATCTGTGGAGTTGCCTCAGGAATGCAATACTCTGGGTTATAGACAATTACAAAATAAGTAAAAAGTCAAGTAGAGAAGAAGTTTAATGTATCTACTTAGTAAAGTGAGAATAATAGCAAGAACAAAATACAGGTAATAAGCAAAGTGAAAGAGAACAGTCAGAGAAGGTGAAGGATGAACAATGATGCAAGTCGAAGAGTGACAAGGAAAGTGAAGCTGGTTATGAGTCTAGTACCTTTCAGTGTATCAGTGTCAGACATATGAAAAGGACTGTAGGATAAGGTTGTCTTCTTCACTCATAGGATGACAGGTACATTAGTAAGTACTAGGCAATCAGTCTACAGATTATCATAAACCTAGCAAATAACCCATATTCAAAAGTTCCATCGAATCTCAAGAGCAAAGCACAATATAAACTGGGGAGGAATTTGAGGCTGCCCATCCAATTATCTAGGTGCACCCTGAAGATGGCATGGGTTCTACTTTGTTTGACATATAGTGGAATTTATTCCAGAAGTTGAGGTGGGGTATGGTGTGACATGAATGTAAGATTCTAGTGTGTCTTATTTATCCACTAATGAGGTTTATTTCCTTTAGCTAGGTATATGGATAACCATGTTTTGGAAAGGAGTAGGAGATGAAAAAGCGTCAGATCTTTCATGGTTCGAAAGGCTAGATACAGATCACCATAGAAGGTTCTATAAACAACTGAGTACAAAGAGATGTCTGCCAGTCTATCATGATAAATAATATTTTGTGGCCAATGATCTTTATAGTTAGGAACATCTGAGGTCTCTCAAGTCAAGCAATATGTTTAGATGCCAAAAGAGGCATTATATGCAATAACAGGTCTGATAAGATATAAGTAAAGGGTTATTAAGACTTATTTGGCAGTAGACTAGATGACTATCACAATTAGATCCAAATAGAAGACTTTCCAAACTAATGTAGAGACACGATGGTGAAAAGATATGGTATTATCAATAAAAGAGAGTGCCTTGATCCCTCACAGCAGTGTCTAATTTGAAGGGGGTCACTTTATGGTATGTGAAAATATTAGCTATACTACATTTTTTCGCGTTTAATTTCAGACTATTGTCCTTGAACCCATTGTAGACATTGTTCTAATCCATTCAGGAGGAATTGTGAGTCAGTGGAAAATAGAATAGCTATACCTAAATTACAGCTGTCTGAAGACATAGATAATAATAATAGAAAAATAAAATATAAACACAAGCAACGGAATGAACCAGGCAAAGTCCAGACCAGAGGCAAAAAACACAAATGTCAGTAATGCTGTATAAAATCATTCACCATAACAGACGGTCCAAAAACCAAGCAATGGGAGTCTTCAAGTAATAAAATCAATCCACAGGTTTATTGAAAAATCGGTAAGCGCTTTCACAGTAGAGCTTTTTCAGACCATGTATGTAATGAATTATATATTACATTATATATTATAACCACACTCTTAAATAATGCATGCACCAAGGATGTTTCTGATGTTAGTAATGTTATTTTTGTTTTTGACGTCCAGTCATTATTTACCATGATTCCTAATGACTTGGGCATGCAGTATGTACATGAATATTTATCACTACATAGTGATTATTGTGGTGAATACATATTTTAACAAGAGGGAGGAGCATAGGGTGACATACAAGAGTGGAGGAAGATGCACACAGGTGGATTATATCTTATGTAGGAGGGCCAGTTTGAAGGAGATTGGAGACTGTAAAGTGGTGACTGGAGAAAGTGTAGTTAGGCAGCATAGGATGGTGGTTTGTAGGATGACGTTAGTTATCAAGAAGAGGAGGAGGAGTGTAAGGGCAGCACCAAGGATCAAGTGGTGGAAACTGAAAAAGGGTAATTGTGAGGTGGAGTTCAGGGATGAGTTAAGGCAGGCACTGAGTGGTAGTTAAGAGTTAACAAATAGCTGGGTAACTACAGCAGAGCTAGTAAGGGAGATGGCTAGAAAGGTGCTTGGTATCACATCTGGACAGAGGAAGGATGACAAGGAGACATGGTGGTGGAATGAGGACGTACAGCAGAGTATAAAGAGAAAGAGGTTGGCAAAGAAGAAGTGGGATTGTCAGAGAGATGAAGAAAGTAGACAGGAGTATAAGGAGATGAGGTGCATGGCAAAGAGAGAGGTGGCGAAGGCTAAGGATAAGGCATATGAAGAGTTGTATGAAAGGTTGGACACTTAGGAGGGAGAAAAGGACCTGTGCCGATTGGCTAGACAGAGGGACCGAGCTAGGAAAGATGTGCAGCAGGTAAAGGTGATAAAGGATAATGAGGGAAACATACTCACAAGCGAGGAGAGTGTGTTGAGGAGATGGAAAGAGTACATTGAGGGGTTGATGAATAAAGAGAATGAGAGGGAGAGAAGGTTGGATGATGTAGAGATAGTGAATCATGAAGTACAATGAATTAGCAAGGAGGAAATAAGGATAGCTATGAAGAGAATGAAGAATGGAAAGGCTGTTGTCCCAGATGACATACCTGTGGAAGCATGGAGGTGTTTAGGTGAAATGGCTGTGGAGTTTTTTAACCAGATTGTTTAATGAAATCTTGGAAAGTGAGAGGATGCCTGAGGAGTGGAGAAAAAGTGTTTTGGTACCGATTTTTAAGAATAAGGGTGATGTGCAGAGCTGTAGTAACTACAGAGGGATTAAATTGATCAGTCACAGCATGAAGTTATGGGAAAAAGTAGTGGAAGCAAGGTTAAGAAGGGACGTGATGATTAGTGATCAGCAGTATGATTTCATGCCAGGAAAGAGGACTACAGATGCGATCTTTGCTCTGAGAGTGTTGATGGAGAAGTACAGAGAATATCGGAAGGAGTTGCATTGTGTTTTTGTAGACTTAGAGAAAGCATATGACAGGGTGCCTAGAGAGGAGTTGTGGTATTTTATGAGGAAGTCAGGAGTGTCAGAAAAGTATGTAAGAGTGGTACAGGATATGTACGTGGGTAGTGTGACAGCGGTGAGGTCTGCGGTGGGAGTGACGGATGCGTTTAAGGTGGAGGTGGGGTTACATCAAGGATCAGCTCTGAGCTCTTTCTTATTTGCAATGGTAATGGACAGGTTGACAGATGAGATCAGACAGGAGTCCCCGTGGACTATGATGTTTGCAGATGACATTGTGATCTGTAGTGAGAGTAGGGAACAGGTGGAGGAGACCCTGGAGAGATGGAGATATGCTCTAGAGAGAAGAGGAATGAAGGTCAGCAGGACTAAGACAGAATATATGTGTGTGAATGAGAGGGAGGCTAGAGGAATAGTGAGGATGCAGGGAGTAGAGGTGGTGAAGGCGGATGAGTTTAAGCACTTGGGGTCAGTAATTCAGAGTAACGGTGAGTGTGGAAGAGAGGTGAAGAAGAGAGTACAGGCAGGATGGAGTGGGTGGAGAAGAGTGTCAGGAATGATTTGTGACAGACAAGTACCTGTAAGAGTGAAAGGGAAGGTCTACAAGAGGGTAGTGAGACCAGCTATGTTATATGGGTTGGAGACAGTGGCACTGACAAAAAGGCAGGAGTTTGAGCTGGATGTGGCAGAATTATAGATGTTAAGATTTTCACTGGGTGTGACAAGGGTGGACAGGATTAGGAATAAGTATATTAGAGGGTCAGTCCAAGTTGGGAGGTTTGGAGACAAAGCCAGAGAGGCACGATTATGTTGGTTTGGACATGTGCTGAGGAGGGATGCTGAGTATATTGGGAAAAAGATGCTAAGGATGAAGCTACCAGGTAAAAGGAAAAGAGGAAGGCCTAAGATAAGGTTTATGGATGTGGTGAGAGAGGACATGCAGGTGTTTGGTGTGACAGAACAAGATGCAGAGGACAGGAAGAAATGGAAACAGGTGATCTGCTGTGGCGACCCGTAACAGGAACAGCCGAAAGATGATGATGAGTGATTATTCCTTGAAACAAGTTGACTTGATTTGCTTTCTTTTAGAGATTGTTCTTAAAAATAATGTTTTCACCTTTTGCAAGGAAATGCATTTACAGAAACATGGCGTGGCTATGGGCACTTCATGTGCCAATAGCTACGCCAACATGTTTCTTGCCCACTGGGAGATTAACATGTTATTCCCCCTCACACGTTTTAAGGAACATGTGTTATTTTATCGACGTTTCGTTGATGATTTGTTTTTGTTATGGTGGGGGTCACCTGATGAATTGGTACAATTTTATAATGTTATGAATAGTCTAACTGACTGTCTTAAATTTACTTACAATTGGTCTTATACTCGTATTGAGTTTCTGGATTTATATATTGAAAAATTGGATGAGCATGCAATTAATACAGGTATACATCGTAAGACATGTCATAGAAATGCCTTCCTTTTTAGGTCCAGCATGCATCCTGGTTATATTTTTAGAAATTTAATCACAGGACAGGGAATGAGGGCCTCCAGGTTGAATCCATCTTCAAATGGTTTTCAGCATGAGCTTGCTGGTTTACAGAAGAAGTTGTTGGATAGGGAGTAAACTGCTAGTGAAATTAGCAGACAATGGTCTGACTTTGAAGAGTTGAGGTTTACTACAGCGAGACCATATTTTGGACCTGCTTTGGAGGTGGGTGTTGTTAATGGCCAGAATAACACCTTGAATGATGTTAAAATTCCCTTGTTTTTACAAGTGATTATAAACAGGTTACTGATTTATTTGTACAGCACTGGCCCATTTTACAAGTTGATGAGATTGCCAGGATTGTGGGTGATATGCCCAGGTTCAGATTTAAGAGTCATAAAAATTTAAGGAGGCTTTTGTGTTATGACAGGAGTTTCATTAACACGACCTCTGTTATGGGGCAGACTATGCCATGTGGCACCTGCAATTTTTGTATGTTTATTAATACATCTAATGTTTTTTACCACCCAGATCTTTGAAAAGAGTTCTTTTTTAAAGCAGAAGTGAATTGCATGACCCCCCCCCCACCATGTTGTTTACTTAGCAGAGTGCATAGCCTGTAGTTCTTTTTATGTTGGTAAAACCAACAGGGTGCTCCATGATAGAATGAGGGAGCACATATATCATATTAGAAAAGGGTCCCTACATAATGCACTCTCGAAGCATGTGTTAGAACAGGGCAATACTCATACTTTTAATTTTAGAGTTATTGAGATTATTCATCCCAGTGTCAGAGAAGGTGACATTATGACACACTGAGCATAGAGAAACCTGTTGGATTGTTATACTTCATGTTGACAGAGGAAAAGGTCTAAATGAGAGGGCTTCTATTAAACCTTTATTAAAGAAAAGAAGGTTACATAAATGATTTTGTGCATATATGATTTTCGTACATATATTTTTTGCATATATATTTATATGTCCATATATTTATTTGTGTTTTTGTATTTGTTTTTTATATAGTGTTGATTATTTAAGAGTGTGGTTATAATATATAATGTAATATATAATTCATTACATACATTTTTGTTTTTTGTTTTTGTTACTACACAGGTTTTAGCTTTGTATGCATTTTTATTAACTATTTTGACATGCATTTTTTAGTATTGTCCATCTGCCTGCTCTATTATTCGAATGAATATTCACTGGTTTTAGATGAAGGATCCAATTAAGTGCTTGTGACTTGTTAATTTATTAATTATCTGGAGCAGCCTCTGATTGGAAATAGCTTTGATAATATGTGTGTATATAGTGTGAATCCCTTTTGTTTGTACTTGGTCTGAAGAAGCTCTACTGCGAAACCGCTTACCAATTTCTCAATAAACCTGTGGATTGATTTTATTACTTGAAGACTTCCATTGCTTGGTTTTTGGACCTTCTGTTATGGTGAATGATTTTATACAGCATTACTGACATTTATGTTTTTTGCCTCTGGTCTGGACTTTGCCTGGTTTGTTTCATTGCTTGTGGTTTTTTTTATTTTTGTTAGTTACCTTTCAGCAATGGAAGATTTACCTCTCGGGCTGCTGGTTATAGTTATTGCTATAGATAATAATAGGCCAGGACTCTTGGTTTGAAGATTCAAGATATAGTTCCTAAATAGGAGAGGGCACAACACTGAGTCTTGTGGTACATAGCTTGCAACTTTTTTGATTTCAAAAGTGGCACCTGTGACTCTAGCCTAGTGTGTTCTGTCAGACAACCAGTTAGCTCTCCATTGCATAACATAAAGGATTGATATGCAGATTTTCATACCTGTCAATAATACCTGCAGGGAAATAATGTCAAAGACCATAGCAAGGTACAGAAGTACTGAATGTACTGTGTAATCACTGTTCACTGCTTTGAAAACTTTTTCAGAGAAATTAATGAGGTTAAAGAAACAGGATCTTCCTTTCTTATAACCAAATTAATTCCACTATATTAGGTAGAGCAGTGGTAGATGGGGACAGTAATGTTAGGATGGATTTGGAAAGGCTGAGCATATTTGCATAAAAGTGTCAGGTGAGGGACATTGCAGAAATACAAGAAGTACTTGCACTTAGACCACAACAGCCCAGGTATGATACATATAAGCTAAGGCCATGGAACTAGAGACAAGAGCAGATGAAGGATCCAGTGACTGGATCTCACCTAGAATAGGTCACTAAATGGTGAGTGAGATAGCTCAGACAGCTGCAAACAAAAATCTGGAATGTATCCTGGGAGCATAGACTTTTAAAGTAAAGAAATCCGGATCTACTATATATGGCAATTGGCTGGTCTCATCATAAATGCCATGTGCACTTCTGGGGGCCCACAAGAAGAGTGATAACAGGCTGTTGGAAGGAGTGAGATGAAATTCTTCAGAATGCAATGGAATAGAGAAGAAATTATATGGCAAGCATATAGATAATCTGGAGTTATTCTCCCTGGATAACAGAAGTGACATTGCAAACATGATATGGTGCACAAAATCAGGTCAGAGAGATATAAAAGGCCAAGCTGTAGCAAGGTGAGAAGATTGCATGTATATCAGAATGTAGTCACCAGATATCCAATGAATATACAAAAGATGCTTTGAAAAGAGATGTGGCTGCTATGAATGGACCACTGGAAGGAGTGATGAAGAGAAAGAATCCATGGAGGCATTCAAGAAGTCATGGAAGGTATGATTAAAGGGAAGATGGGTATGGTGTGAAAGGCAAAGGCTAAGAGTGTACCTCAGTATCAGACTAGAGAAGTTTATTGCCTCCTTTTATTATCAGGCAACTGTAATGAAATATAAAGTATCCTATATAATGAAAATCAATAGATCTCATTAAGGAGTGCC
Organism: Protopterus annectens; assembly: GCF_019279795.1. Classification (NCBI taxonomy): domain Eukaryota; kingdom Metazoa; phylum Chordata; order Ceratodontiformes; family Protopteridae; genus Protopterus; species Protopterus annectens. The sequence continues at coordinate 1,426,523,232 of NC_056731.1, read as the reverse complement.
TGGAACTGATAATAGTTTTAAGGGAGTCCCTTGACAAGGACTGATTGAACTGCATTTCTGAGCTAATTTTAGAGTACAGATTATGCAGGTGAGGAAAAAAAAAGAATATACAGAGGTGAATCCAAATGCCTAAATATTTATCAAGGGCAAAACATAAAGATAAAAAGCATATACGCTGGTGGTGCAATAATCACTAAACCATTGTGTAGTTAAAACTAATTTTAATCTTCAACACATCAAATAATAAGAACAAGTCACTGAGCACTTTCACTGTTTTTTGTGTTTTTAAATTTTCCACTGTTCATTTTATTAATGTATTTAAACTATTTAATGATGGTATTTCCTATATATAAGGACAATTTGTACAGGGAATGTTATTCTGATGAAGTCCTGGGTCTCAGAATGAAAGCGCTCAATGACTTGTTCTTATTATTTGATGTGATGAAGATTAAAATTAGAGTTTAACTTCACAACAGTTTAGTGTGATTGTTGCACCACCAGCATCTGTGCTTTTTATCTTTACTGGTTGCTTCTTTGTATATTTTGTTTTTAAAGGGCAAAAATTAGTCATAGATCAAGTATTCATCAGTGGGTAGATATAAATGTTTATACTCATGCACTGAATGTTTCCAGTTTTATTTATTTATTTATTTTTTATTTTTTTTAAACCTGCCATTGGAAATGTTGCAGGTTCTATACTGAATAATGTCCTTGCCATATATACAGTGTGTATCTATCTATGTGTGTGTGTGTGTGTATATGTATATATATATATATATATATATATATATATATATGTGTGTGTGTGTGTGTGTGTGTGTGTGTGTGTGTGTGTGTGTGTGTGTGTGTGTGTGTATTGCTGTCCATATGACTGCTATTCTCTAAATGTCATAATGTCATCATGAGTTTATTATTTTGCCAGCAATGCAACCCTTGCTACTTTATCACGACTGTGAGTTTCATGTCATATTACAAATAAGAACACATAAAAACCCTGTGCAATATGCATCAGCTGGACTAAGTACATGTTGTATTCCATTAGTTGACATAAATCTGCTATCGCACATTTGCATTGCTACTGATACTTAAAGCAAAGCCAGCAGATTCAGATCTCTTACACCTATCAAGAGGTATAATATTCCATATTTAATAATAATATTATATAAAACTGGGTTTAGCATAGGTAAACAACTAGCTTAACATTGAAACTTACAAATGCAAATGATAAATAATGAATATTACTAATGTAATTACAGTTATTAGGTTCATAGTTTCATAGGTGTTTACTAGGATAATGACCACAATGGCTTTTCTAAGGCCAGCCATTCATCCCCAATCTCTGACAAGTTCTGCTACGCTTGATAAGTGTAAGCATGAGCCTGGGAGATGAACCATTTACAGGTTACCTGTGTCCATTAGAGACATAACTGCCAAACCAGGGATCAATTTCCGGTTTCCCATCCAACTGTCCAAGTTGAACTTGAATTGGGTTCATATGGATGGGGAGCTTGTTCCATAGACGGGGTAGTCTCTGGGATACATGCTTATCTCTCCAGCAAGTCTCATTTATATCACAGGCAAGGTTTAAGTCTTTAAAATGGGTAATTCTGGTGCTGTTTGTTTTGTGGAAATGCAGGAGGTCCATCAGAGTGGGGTCTGAGAATGCTGTGTATGCTAGGCATAGATCTCCCCTCAATTAGAATAAAATGCATATTAGATATGCATCTACTAGAACATAAACATATATTTAATTTAATTATTGTCACAGTACTTATATGAGAGTACGCTGAAGTCCCAAAACACATCAAACTATTATGCCCTTTACCCTTCCAAATGTGATCAGCACTATAGCAGTGTAACATTTCAAACCCTTCATATAACGTTCTGAGCTAGAGAAACCTGTAAGAAATGAAGCAGGTAACTTTCTAGACTTGTCCAAAAAAGTAATATGTGCACACCTCCTTCACATTAGAAATATATAACAATATTCAGTCTTCCCTCACATAAAACTAAAACAAATTCTAAACAAGTACTTTTGCAGTGGGTATCACTCTAATCCACCCCCCAATACACCTATTAACTAAACACACTAAGGACAGACCCACACTATCTCAAGTAAAAATCAAGGATTCATGCACATCCTCAGAGCAATGTAGTAATCAATGGATACTAAACAGAGATATGCATAAGTGAATGAACTCATGGAATCAAATGTAATGATTTAAGAGATACTGGAGAAAACCACACTTACAGAGTATAAGAGATGGAGAAAAACAGACATGCTTAAGCAGTACAAGCCTGATAAATTTTGTGATGTGTTACCTTGTATAATAAGAAATATGAAGTACCTCATCATATTTTATAGCAAATCCATAAATCAAAGAAACTGCAAAGTACTTGCATTTCATATTTGCTTTCAAAAGACACTAACATGTTGTAAATTCCTTTGAAATGTAAGGCAGCACGATTCATATATTTATTATTAGTTCTTTTTCATTAAACATAGATAATGAATGTACTGAAATATTCCATCAAAAATCTTATTGTCTAAAAAGCAGGAAATACAACAATGTGATTTCATGCAATGAATCCCTTTCCTACCTTGCAAAGGTTTTAAAGAAAAATCTATAATTTTATTCCATATTTTTCTTAAGGCTTAAAACTGACTTAAGTCAAGACGTTCTGATACAAAAATGTCAATGACATACTTACTTGTGTTTGTCATTTGAGTTGACGGCGTTGCATTCAGATAACTTTGTATTTAACATTAAAATACATTACATTGTATGTGAATTTCTATTTAGAGTAGCGAAAAAATGCAGGCATGTAGGAATTCACTGCATCAATATCTTCCTGTTTTTTTTTGCCTTGCATCACTAAAAGAAAGAAAAAAAGCCATTGTGCACTCAGGTATTTTCTAGCAACCCAAACTTTTGCCTGGACAAATATAGCAGACTATGTAATCAAATAATTTCAAACGTAAAATGTTAATCACTTACATATAACTTATTGGTAGAGTATTGATAAAGCTTATCAGTAGACTAATTGCTATAACATTATTTTAAGGAGACCAAATCTATTGCAAAACTAAGGAATAACCTAAAGAAACTAATATGATGGATTATTATAATGTGTTATTGTTAGGACTCATTTTTCATCAGAGAATATAATGTCACTCAACAGATCATCCTACACATCCAGAAAAGTGTCACCTTCTGTTTGAAGTCATGCAGAAGGAGGCAGTTTCTTCTGCAGTCACTTGTAGCTCTCTAAATACAACTGGATTATTTAGATTTTCATCCAATCTTTGGCTTTTTAATTTTGTATATTAAATTTTCTGTAACATAAACACCAGCTGCTACTACATCTATTCATATAAAGAGCAACAGTTACCTCTTGAGCAAAGAATATTGACAGAAAGTACATAATTATGTACATAATTTATAAAAGAAGGAAACAACTAGGTTGCCCTAACAGCTGTCATCATTTCACAGAGATACTGACTAATTCAGGTTCATATTGATGCGATTTCCCTTGCAGATTTTGAATTCATTAGACAGAGTTTGCAACTGCTTCTGCAAACAATATACTGTTGAAACTTTTCATAGCATTGTTAATAAGGAAGATGTTTTCTCTCCTAAAATGAGTGTTTATTATTATAGTGCATGACCACTTAATAAAAAGTCTACTAAGGACTTTCGAATGTGCACTAATCCTTGGTTACAGTAGTCATATGATCTATAAGTTAATTTTTTTTCTTCTGGCTACACTGATTCAAAACTGCATATTGGCAACCCAATTTATGAAATGTGCATTCAGTAAGGTGCATCAAGTTGGAAGATTCGAGACTTCCTGAATAAAGCTGAGATTCTGATTCTCAAGATTGCTTTAACAATATGGAAATAAAGTGCCTTAGTATTTCAAAATAAAGAATAAATATAAGTGCATTTAAAATTACTTTTGCTATTTTTACAATTTATCTGATTCCAAAGATATTTTTTGGCCACAGACAGATCAGTGAAATGTCTAAATAAAAGTGATTCATAAGTACTTAACCAAGTACTGGGGATGTTGAAGGTATCTGAAAAGTGAGGGAAAGGTAACAGAAGAAAGTATGGGAAATGCATAAACTTGATTATTGTTTAACTAGTTGATCGCAAATATATAGATTGACTTGAAGCAACAATGATTCTACAGAAAACTCTTTATTACAACTAAGAAACTGTTGTCATGTCAAAACAAAATATTTACCAGATATAAGAATTACAGTTTATATTGAACAAATACAATAAATAATATTAAGCTCTGATTCAGCCACACAGCCTTGAAAATCTTTTCAGTTGTGAAGAAGAAAACTCCCATTTTCTGCCTCTAGCTATGACATCCAAAATGCATGATCATTGACAAGGGCTGGATTTCCTTGAGTAAGAGACATTTCTTTTGTTTCTCTTCTAGTAAACTATTTTATTATGACTACTTGTTTTAACCAACAAAGATAGAGTTTATTGCATTTCTATGTGCCACAGTAAAAGATGGTGCTCGGCAAGTTCCAGAACTGTTTCGACAAAAAGAAGCCATTCAATGGAAGCAATATGATTTTTATTAGTGTACTTACGCGGGAAAAGAGAAAACAAAGACAAAAAAGATGCAAAATGAATTTTGAAATTTCCACTTTGTCTTTTCAGATATCCTTTGTAGTATCTTTGCATCATAAAATATGGTTTATTATGTCCCCCTGATGTTATACATTTCAGACATGGAAGTCTAGATGAGAATACATTAAATAAGAATTTCTGAGGAAAAAATATATCCTCATGTAAGCTGCAGTCATGCAACTAATTTCCAAAATTACTTATTTAGCACTATGATGACTTTAGTCATCACAACTAATTTACTTCTTCATTAGATTTGGGACAGACAGGAAGAAGATAAGAGGAAGTCATAACATCCAGCAAAGAGATGGTTGGATTGTGTGAGATAAGATCTGCGGGAAGGCATGAGTGTTGAAGAAGGCAGGAGTGTGGCATTGAATTGAGACAGATGGTGACAGTTAACATGATGCCTGACCCCATGTAGAAAAATGGGGAAAAGGGGGCCAGTGATGATGGTAATGGTTAGAAGTTTTAAATAGCTACATTTTGGTTGCACATTTGTGCATGCATAGCAATGGGATTTGTGATTAAGGAAGCTATTAGTCAGACAATTTAGTCTGCCTGATTCTGATTATTCATAGTAATGAAATTAGATTCTACTAGTAGCTTTCCTTTTATGGTATGCATACATTTTTTTTACTTTTAATGACATGAAAACAAGCCAAAAGTAACCATATGAAAATCCAAGAGGAGTTTTGAAAACAAGTTGACCACCTCTACTGGAGATTTATGGTATTACACAGTGAAGACTAGATTTGTTGGATTTTTCTTGTAGTATTATCTACTCAGTTTGTGTGACCTTTTCACTCTTTAGTTTGGATGCTGTTTGGGTTATTTTGCAGTCAACCTAATGTTAGAAACATCCAAATTGTTTTAAGATTTGTGTTTCTAAAATGTGGGCACTTAATGTTTTAATGATGATCTCACAAAAAAGGGAAGCAAAGCATGTTTTATATCTACATTAAGTGTGGGTTTGGCTTTGTATTCCTGTGTAAAAGTACAAAATCATGAACAATCAGAATACTGATTCTACAACTTTAACAAGAAAATGATTTATAACATATGTTCAGTAACAAAAATTGGTGCAGAATGTCAACAAAGTTATCAGGGAGTGGAACATAGGTTCATGGGTTTACAGGTGTAATGACCACTACAGCACTTATACTTCTAGCCATGCAACACAAATGTGACCCATAAATTTGATTTCTATAGGGGCTGGTTTACTGACTGCCTCTGCTCATCAGAAACATAGGCACCTGACCAGGAATGAATTTCTAATTACCCATCCACTGGTCCAAGTTTCACTTAAATAGGGTTAGAGAGGGACTCTGCTTCACATGGATGGGGAGTTTATTCCAGAAAATGGGAATTATCTGGGAAATGAATCTGACTCTCCAACATGTCCTATTTATGTTGCAAACCAAATTTAGGTATTTTACTCTGGTATTTCTGATGCTGTTTGTTTGCAAAATGTTCATCAAAATAGGGTCCAAGGAAGCCTTATACACCAGGCAAAGATCACCCATCAGAAGACTGTATGATACTTAGTAAAGAGACTGTGCTTTGAAGCACTCAGTAAGGACATTGTGTGTACTCCCTGTATCCATTTTGTAAGGAAACTTGGTGGATGTTCCAGTTGCAGCAAGTGTATGGTCAGGTACATACCAAAGATGGGCATTATAATCTATGACGGGTCTGAGGAGAGCCAAGTACAGTGGTTCAGTGACCTCTCTGGACCTGGATGCCAAGGCATTAATTTTAAGTTGAGCAGCATAGAGGGGATTTTTGTACTACATTGCATATATATTGATGGAAAGCTAGGTTATTATCTACATGATTTCCTAGATCCTTAAATAGTGAATGAACTCTTAGGGGTGTTTTACTGATGATGTAGTTACCTGGGGTGTCTGACTTCAGAGTGCATTAGTTTGAATTGAGTTTTAAACCATGGCTTTGGCACCAAACATTTGTCTTTGTCAGGCTTTCCTGAAGGGTGTTCTCATCTTCTGCAAACCTGGTTAGCCAGAGCCTTCGACAATGTCTTTGACATTCAAGAAGTGTGTGGCAAAGAGGTGTAGGCCCAGAGGAACTCCACTGGTGATTGGATACTTTATGGAGATGGTCTCACCAATCCTAACTTCCTGGGTCCTATGTATGAGCTAGCTAGCTATCCATCATGATATAAATGAGGTTTATGCCTAGTTGTTTAAGCTTATTGACAATGCCTGAGTGGGGAATTGTATCAAATGTTTTGGTCAGATCTAGGTAGGCAGTATGCACCATCTTCCCCTCATCCATTGCCTTAGTGACCTATTCAAAGAAGTCCACAGGGTTCAATAAGCATGACCTTCCTTTGACAAAGCCAAATTGTAATGAATCTATCTGGATGCCTACTCTGTCCTTATTGCTAATTTCCATAATTATATTCCATGGCTTTACAAATAAAACTAATCAGACTAATGGGTCTGCAGTTTCCAGGATCTGTTGAAGGTCCTCCATTATAGGTCCATAGGTGTTTACTAGACTAATGACCACAAGGGCCTTTTTAAGCCTAGCCATGCATCCCAAATCTCTGACAAGTTCTGATACCCTTGATAAATGTAAGCATGGGCCTGGGAGATTAATCATTTACAGGTTAACTTACCTGTTTGATTTAGAGACAAAGGTGACATTATGAAGGAGGATGACCATTGCAGTCCTCCATTCCTTTGGCACAAAGCCTGTTTTAAGACTATAGTTAAATAGTGACTCCATGGGTCCTGATAGGTCATATTTTAGACAGTTTAGGAAGCATCCTGGGATGCCTTCATGGCCCATTATGGCTATGTTCTTGGCTTTAGTGAGCGCAGACAGTACATGCTCCCTGGTTATAGTTGGAGGAGTTATGCTTGAGGGTAGCTCTTGGAGGATGGTTGGGTGTGAGGGCAGGGTAAAGTTAGAAATTACTTTGTCTGCTAACAGGTTTCCAATATTGCTAGAATCAGTGAATATGGCACCATTTACCACCAGTTCAGCACAGTGTTCCGCACTGCCCTTGAGGTTGTTCCCGATATAGCTGAAGAAGGTCTTATGGTTATCTTTCACTTGATAGGTTATGATAACCTAAAATTTGGCTTTGTTTGACCTAATTAACCCTATTAAATTGCCTACTTAGTTTGATAAGAGAGTTTTTTTTAATCTTTTGGGGAATTACCCTTCCTGATTTTTGCTATATTTTTCCTTTTATTGTATATCCTGTTAAATTAGGGATGTCACCAGGCCATTTTTTTCTGGGTCTAATTCTGGGGTTACTGCTGATAGGTACAGCAGCTTCTATGCTGCCATTGAAGTGTCTGCACAGAATTATTGAGAGCAATTCTGCATAAGCTGTGTTCTCAGTGTTTGGGTGGGCATTAAATTTTGGCAAACTATCAGTTAATAAAACGTAATTTTCCATGGAATAGTTACTAACTGTTACTGGTTTCACTGGAAATAATGAGCTGATTTATGGTTGGACCTTACCAAGGAGGATTAGACATTGGGGGGAGGGCAGTGCATTCTACTATATTTGTTAGTATGAGTTCCAGGATGTTGGAGCCTGTAGTGGGTGTAATCTCTATTTGGTCAAGGGTGTTTGTATTTACAAAGTCCAGGGATCTTTGTGAACGGAGATTTTAGGTCATGTAGGATTCCCAGTCTATTGAGGGATAATTGAAGTCTCTCATGAATAGGGTGTTAGGTTGGATACTAAGTGTCTTACCAGAGAGGACAATACATTGAAGGGATGTAGCATTCTTCCATATTTGTTAGTATGAGGTACAGTATAATGAAGCTTGTATGTGGGTGCTTTTGTTTATGAACTCCATGAATCTTTGTGCCTGTAGAGTTGAGTCCATGTGGGATAATTAAAGTCTCCTATGAGCAATATTCTTGGTTGAATTGTAAGTGTCTCCAGTAGGTCCACGTATGCATTGTGAGGTTATTGGGATATGGAGGATGACCTATAGCTGTCTAGGATATGGTATGGGATTTTGTCTGTGGTGATCTACATGTGGAAGAACATCTGCACAGCATCCTGCTTGACCTCCCTAGAGGTATGCTTTTTATTGATGTATATTGAGACACCTCCTCCTTTAGCACTTGTCTGTGCAGCTACTGGTCTAAACCTATGGAAGGCAATGAAACCTTGCACTTTGAGGAGACTCTGCCACTTTAAACCATGTCTCAGTAATCTGAAGATGTCTGTATTGTTAAGTATTTTGAGGGCTTGGAGGATGTGTAGCTTTTATTTAGGTTTCTGGCATTGAGCAGTAATAACCTGATGTTCAGTTGAATTGATTTTCCTGTTAGTAGGTTTGTCAATGTGACATCACCTAAAAAAGGCCAAGGATAAAGTTTTAGCCAGTATTAAAAAACCTAGTGAGAACAGTTGCTGATCATCCTTGACAAAGCAACTTGGTCAGGTAACCCTGTTCTCTGAAGCTGAAATGCATTGGATCCCCATAGAATGACACCAGAAGGATATGCATTAGTTGAAATAAATCATTTTTTTGCTTATATCATGGCATCATCCTCAGTGATGGTAATATGCTGCACAATGCTAGTCTCATACCACCCTGAGCCACATAGTCTCACAGCTCCATAATTTCTCTGTTTATATAGACCAAGGAGATACATCTCAGGATATTTGCTCCTATAGACTAGGATGGAATCATACTGGTACCTATGGTGTAATGACCTGAGTGTCTGCATGATTTGGCAGTTTCTTGCTCCACATAAGTAATGAATCATTATCTTCTCCTTGTTCAGCTTGGTTAGATGACCATCAGTAGGTCTTACAAAGGACTCCTTTATGACAAGAGTCCTGGGGAGTGTATTTGCTTGCCTTATGGGCTTAGTGTTTTGGGCTCCATTGAGAAGTGACTGTATGTGTGGTGTTAGGTGTTGTTTTTTTTTAGTGCGTTTTTGACTTGATCAGGCATAGCTTTGCCAATAAGCAGTCCAGATGATCTTTGTGGTTTAGGAAGATTGCCTTTAAGTCACTCAGCATTTGTTGCTCTATGTGTGTGTTGAGTGCTATGTGAGGTGGGTGTTGTGTGCATTATTTGTGATAAGCTGATGTGCACTTGTATGCAAGAGTTTAGCCTCAAGTGTCATTGTGTGAGTACACCTATTGCATACTGTGTCAGCTTCTTTAAAGATTAAGTGGTTGTAGGTAAAGACGAGACAATATCTACATTGGCTCAAGATGCCCATATCCATGAAGCTGACTACATAGAAGATAGAAAATTGTGCAACCATGCTGTTCAGTCCTTTAATTGTTAAACTACTGAGATTAGAAGGCTATTAAGGGGGCTTTGTTGGTACAGACTAATAAGAATGCCTTACTGAGGCAGATGATATTAAAAAGTACTAAATGTTACTAAGTTTAATGTTTACACAGCACTGAATTCTATTAAGTTCATAGGTATTGCCACTCGATGCCCAACTAGCTGCTCTAAACTGTCTGAGCACACAGTATTTGCTCTATATTGCTTTACTTTACAAGATACATTTTATGAACCGTGATGTAGGGAACATTTGCTTTCTAGGTGTTTGCTACTTTACAGGGCACTGTTAACTGCCTTTGCATGGTAAATACCTCTATGTAAATGTGCCAAATTTATAGCAGTACAGAAAAATAAACAAAAACTAACTAACAAATCCCCTGGTCAATAAAACAACTACACTATGAGCTCTTTAGTACTAACTAATGAGCCCTTGGCCAATAAAACAACTATGAGCCCTTTTGTGTATTTCCCATCTCAGATAGACCAGTTAAATGCATCCTCCCACTAGATGAAAAAAAACAGCCCTCCTAATGTAAAAACTCAGTAGAAGAGACCCACGCATGCAATGCTCTCACAAACCAATTAAACAGCCAGCCGGAAATCCCATGCTGAAGAAAATTTCAGGACAGTCTTATAGCAATGACAGGAAGATTTTTTTTTTACAAAAATACAGTGAAATGCACAAATAAAAGCAGGAAATGGTAACCATCACTCAGAATACCTTAAGCAAGTGTGATTTAGCAATAAAAAGTACTTAGCTTTGCCAGAATGACACTGGATACAAGTAAAAACTTCTAGACTAGAACACAGGCTAGGATGCAAAGCTTTCCTTAGCTCTGAGAAACTGAGCAGGAAACCATATATAGTAAAGGAGGTTTACTCAAGATCAAAACGGGTTTGCTGGGTCAGCACTTGGTATCATGGGAAGAGTACCTAAATAGCTTATGCAACAGTCTGTAACAATGAAAGAGGGGGAGTAGGGACTTTGGAAATCAGATAATCATAGGGGGTAGAGGCTAAAAATACAGGCTTATGAAACCTCTCTGGGAAAATGGTAAAAGGGTTGTGAAAAATTTTAGCGAAGAAGCATGCTACCTTGAGAGGGATCCAATGAAATGAAGCCATATTGAAGCTTTTTCAGAAACTTTAGCTTAATGTTTCTAGGGTGCGAATCATTCATTGGGCAGTATTTATAAAGAAGAACCCATCTCAGTGGAAACAAATGTATATTTAACATTACATACATATACTAGCTACTAGTATTTCCAGAGACCCACAAGGGATATTTTAGGGATATAACGGCCATCAGCCTCAAAAATATATTAGTTTTTAAATGAGAGGTTATTACATGCAAGGAAGCATATCTGTTTCTCACTAAAACCACAAGAGAAAGCAAGAACCATACAGGAATTTTATACAATAGCACTCTTTCTTGAAGTTTTGACAAAGGTTTGGGGATATAGTTTGTACACACATAGAAATAAAAGCCCCACACATGGAAAAGGGAAGAAGGTACATCAACAGAAAAGGTTTCCACTCTATAAACTGTCAGATTATCAGTAATGCCCAAGGGACCATCTACACTGTCTGGGAAGGTAAGTTGGGCAGTATTCATTGCTCATACATATGGCACACTTGTAAGCTGTACACCAGGTTTGCTAGGGGTGACATTCCTTAAGGTCATCTACTGGGGGATGCATGTCATACACTGGAGCCCTGGCTCATGACACACATGAAAAATCCACACAACCCAAATGAGCAAGCATACAATGGCTGTGTTGTGATATGCTCAAACTAGGAATATCATAAAACATGTATTTGGTTTGTGGAAATCAAGGTTCCAGTGTCTAGACACACCAAGAGGTGCACTGGAGTATTACCCAGGCACCTTTGCTGAAATACATACTGTCTGTGCTATGTTACATGATTTCACTGTCAAAAAGCAGCTTCAACAAGCACAGCAAGGGGAAGAACCACAAGCAGGTCCAGCAGCAGCAGGTACAGATGAGGAGTATGAGGGAGAACCACCAGCTGCAGACGGGTGCTTGTAGTTGGAAGCGTGCACAGTATGCCCTGGCTCTGGGTAAGAGGCAAAGGACAGCACACATTATGTCCTGGCTCTGGCTAAGAGGCAAAGTATAGCAGACATAATCACTGCCTAGGTCAAAGCTTAAGATCCCATGTGAATACATATATGAAAATTGATGCCTGTCAGACACCACAGCCTTTACCTAACCATATAATGGCTGTGTTTTGATAGCATCAGAGAGGGACAATAATTGTTAAATGCAGTAATGACAATGGTAAGCATAGAACTTGTTAAAAAATTATATAACCGGTTACTCTTCTTTAGAAATATGTATATGCCTCTAAGCAAATATGTATATACCTCTAAGCAGAATCTTATGTCTGATGTATACACTTATGTCAGTAATATCTCCTCTGTAAGATGTTTGCAACAGAACACTATGTTTTAGAAGCAATCGTTTGCATCAAGCCTTTCAATTGCCTACTAATCATAAAACCTGAGAATGCAAATGAAACATACCAACCAGTAAATAACAAAGAATAGCCACAAAACTGTAAGCACACCAAACTATTTAAGTTTAGTCCTTTCGTCTTGACAATGCAAAAGACTTCATCAGAATAAAGCATAACGTGAACAGCCACCTTATATACCATTCAAAAACACCTGATTGGACAACTGCAAACTTTCATTCCACATTTCAAGATATAGTACAGTAAAACCCTCAAGATGAAAGAGCTAAATTAAAATATGTTGGTGCGGTTCCAGTTTCATGGTTATTCTTTGTTATTTACTAATCATAAAACATGGAACGGATCAATTATACCCTCATTTGCTCAATTATACCAAGAAGCAAGATTGAAGTACCTAATGCTTTCAATGGTAGAATGACAATACTAACTGAAATATGATGCTGTACAACAATATACCAATAAACCATTCACAAATTAGTAGGAACAAGAAATCAGCAGCTTTAGCTCTGCAATACATATTGATAAATCCAAGCTTGTGAATAAGCAAGCATCAGTTATCCACTGTGTGCATCAGACTTCTATGCAACCTTAAGTCACAAAGACATGTGCAAAGGGTAGGGCATAATCATCATAATTTGCACATCTTGGGAGTCTGCACAGGGAGAGGGTGGGAGGTAGGAGGGCAAGGCTGACACCAAAGAAGTGACTGTGTGCAAGTAAGAAACACTTGTATCACACCGAGTATACAGTGTTCTGGGCCTCTGGCTACAGATGCATTACACTCAATAGTACTGTTTAGATAGTTTGCATGTGTGTAAAGTGGTATGGGCAAGTGAATTTATTTCTCTGTGTGTATGTCTGATTAGACACAACCAAGCACTGTGCTAGCACTACATCTTGGCATCTTGGACAATGTGAGCTGTGCATGGCAGACCACACAGTTCGACAACATTGTCCCCGACCATGAAAACCACCCTGATCATGAGTTGCATTGGTACTTCCACATCCCTGGTTAGAAGTTAGAGTGCTAAATGAATGCGAGCAATGTCTGCTGGATGAGCTTTCATCCTGTCTACATCCAGTACCAAGGACCTGTGCCCTACCACATTTGTGTGTGGACACTGCAATCACTGACAGACAACTGGATGTAGTGTCACTGTGGGAGCAGTATCTTACATAGCCCCATTTGTTAATACCAGAAGATGGGAGAATTCTCCAGCCACATGGATGCACACCCTCCCCACCCGATGTTCCATCATGGAACTTTCCTATCCAATGTGTCATTCATCTTGTCTAAGGAGTTATCCACATGGTTCAGGGAGTCAGTCATATCAGTACGCATGACATTCAGTAGTTACACTTTCTCTTCTGAGGCCCAGGTAGAATGCACCTGCGCCTCCACTTTGACCCTACACATATGTTTGATGGCACCTAATGACACAACAACTTCAGGAGGTTAGTGGACAGCAGCCCTTCTCTGAGCACCCCTACCACCATTGCTGTGTGGCACCATGGCCTCACAATGGCTATCAGGAGAGGCAGCTGTTTCTGCAACCGGAGTAACCAACTTAACCTGATTAACTCTGTCAGCCTCCTGTCCTAATCAGAGGTCTCTGTGTCCTGGGTATGTGTAGGGATAATGGCTGTGTCTTAAACATGGGCAGGGATGACAGAGTCACAACCTCAATATCAGACTGACCCTGTAAACATCCCAGACTGAGTCTGTACATTACCATCATCATCATCAGAGGCTACCAATACTCTGATATCAGGTGGTTGGAGCTCAGCAGTGCCACTGGCAGGCTCACCTATGATAAGAAGCAATAAACACAACAAATAGAAAAAGTAGAATAAAATCAATCAGATATTTTTCTTATATTATGGTAAACTTCATAACAAATACTAAATCTACAAAAACTTCATTGTCATATAAACCTAAATTTACCTTTATATAAAGTATTAATTTGTGCTTACCATGTGCAGGTGGGTAAGCAACCTGCAATCCAGAAGTATCTGTATGGAGGGAATAGAAAGGAAAAAAGTCTGCTAAGTATCACAAAGCAAATAAAACAAGAAAAATAGACCAGTCCCCTTCACAAGTGCAAATTAAGAAAGTTTTCATAAACAAAGTTAGTGAACATTTGTGTTCCCCCAAAGACAAAGCAAACAACAGTCTTTCTATATGACAGTTGTGTGACTCACACAGTTATCAAAGAACTATATATATATATATATATATATATATATATATATATATATATATATATATATGTGTGTGTGTGTGTGTGTGTGTGTGTGGGTGCGTGTGTGTGTGTGTGTATGTGTGCATATATATATATATATATATATATATAAGAATTTCTCTCAGACAAAAAAATTATATCTATAAACTCATTCTAAAACTTAAGCCTTGTACTCCTTCTGCTGACCAAATCCCAGCTGAATACCTGCAAAAAGCAGCTAAAGAAGTAGCAATAGAACTAGGAAGCATCCCTGATATCCGGAAAATCTCTCATATTATCCCCCCCTACACAAAGGTGGCAACTTAAATGAATACTCTAACTATCGACCTATAGCCCTACTATCCCCCTTAGCAAAAATAATGGAAAAATGTATTCACCATCAGCTCCTAAACCATTTAATTCAACATAACTTACTTGCTGAAAGCCAACATGGATAAATATTCTGAAATCACTCCTCTTGACTTCTTACCTCAGCAATAGGCAACAAATATTTATCAATGATCTCTACCTAGCTATTCCTCAGGCAAGTGCATACAGAATGCAGATGATTCAACTTTAATCTGTGCAGCTGAATCTTCATCTGAACTACAATCCCTAACTCAGAAAATATTTAACATATACACCTACCCATAAATCCATGATTTGCTACTGGTAATCATTTTAGAACTCATCACTGTCAGAATCTAAAACAAATAGGATGGCTTGAACTGCATAATTCTCTAACTATAATTTAATGCTCTTTACTGCAAACTTTTCAAGAATAGCAAACCCGCATGCAGTTATGATCTACCTCACATAGATATTCTGTTAAATATGTTATAAATACTCTTATGCAACCATTCTCAGGAATTGTAAATCTGAAGTTTAATCTACCTCATGTGAATATCTTGTTCCATATTATTGTAAATATTGTTTTGCTATATACTGTAAAATGTTTTGTATCTTCTGCTATGTTAACTTGATTGTAACCTTACAAACACTGTTTTGGATTTGTAACCTTATACATATAGGTATAATGGATCTGTATGTAAAATATAAATATATAATAATTTAATATATATTTATTTATATATATATATATATACTTATATGTATAGATAGATAAGACAGCTGAAATATATGCATATAAAGATATAATAATGACCGATGACCCTTTTTGCTTTTTGCATACCTGGAAGGTCATCTTGTGACAGTCTGGGCCTGTCATCCACATCTGCTTCAGTATCAAGCAGTCTGATGGAACCTTCTGATGAGCTATATTTTTCTCTGAGAATGGACAGGGACTCCTGAGTTTCAGTTAGTTGTGGTTCTGTGGCAAGACCACCCACTATACCCACCTGTTCCCGGACAATTGCAATGGTCCTTTGGAAGGCAGAGGGTATCATGGCAGTTTCCTGATATCTTATCTGGAGGTAGTATCTCCATGGCCTCCAAATGTATTAAGATCATCGACCCTTTGCTGTCATATCCTGTCTCGAGCAGATTGGTCACCTCTATTACTCCCTAATAGAAAAGATCTTCTCTCCCTAACAGAAAGGCCTAGATAATTACCTCATTTTCTGCATCACTATAAGTTAACTTATGGGTTACAGATTTATTCTTGGGTGCAATATCCCTGTATGAGAAGAAACAGGAAACAGACACACATAATTACATACATAATGAACTTACAGGATGGCTGTCAAGCTTATTTCTGTGTGACTGTATGGAGCCAAAATGCACATAAACAATTTATATGTGTTAAGTACTCACTCATAAGTACACTCAAGTTATGCCCCAAGCCCTCCCCCAATTCCCATCACCCCCCACCAACCCACCAATCCCCCTCCATTCAGCCCCTGAAACAACCCTTCTTAATCCACCCACACCCATTCCACCTCCCCCATAAAAAGAAGTATATTTAAAAATCGAATAACAGCACAGATTGTATAACATTTCTGTAATGGATATAAAGCAGATGTAAAATTTGTAATACATTGCTACATTAACAATATAAATGCACTATTAGAAAAGTAACACCAACATGTTACAAATGCTATATCTACCTCTGTGGAGTTCAGTCTGATAGAAACACAAAAACAACACTTTTTTTCTTTCTCTGCTAAGACATATAAAAACACCAGACCTTACAATGCTTACATGCTTACAATACAGTACTCTACTATAGTTGTGAAAACATTCATACAGAACAAAATAAGTAATACTAAATTGGTCATGTGGCATTTCTTAGTATAACTGTAGACATACATACATGGCTATGGCAAAAGGAAAGGAGAGTAGTAAATAGATCTAAATGTATATAAATGCTTTTCAGTGGGCAAGACACTTCACCTTTGAATGTTATACTAAAAGCACTACTAAAGAAATAGCAACATACCCTAACAATACAGGACTGTAGAAAATACGCAAATCTTGCAAAGTCTTGTTATACTAGCAATATTAAGCTCTGTCTTTCAAAACTCTCTCCCCAGTAGAATACAAGGACATTAAATACACCATTACTTTTATATATAATGCAGAATCAGCCCTGTGAGCACCAGGATTATGCAAATGAGGTGTCAGATCATTATATAATGTGCCTGATTTTCCTTGTATTTTGGCCCTCTCTCATACCTCAAAACTGTCCAAATTTCAGATTTTGTGCTTCTCAACCTGAACCATAGCATATAATAATAGAAGACAGTCCAGGCAACCAGATTTTTGCAATTGGCATATACTGGATTTTACAATAGGCACACTGGTTGGGCTGACCAATCAGCATATACGTTTTTGAATGTTAATGGCCAGTCATTATATAATTTACCTTAAGTAATAAACAAAAATAAGTGGTGAGATACAGATTGCTTACTCAGTGACTATTCCCTCTGGAATAAATTCACTTTGCAAGCCAAGCAATGTGACTTCACATCAACTTTCAAATATAGCTTAGAAAAATGGATGGCTGACCTAAAATACACTCTGGGACTTACAAGTTTTGAGCTCCTTGAAAAGGTTGGCAGAGCATGAGGATGGTTATTGGCAAGGCACACAAGCCCTCTGATTGAATCACCTTGTGTTTCCTGTGATTCCTATGACAGAATATAATGATCAAATAATTCAGAAAGGTGCAGATTTGTCAGACATAGAACAGCTGAATTCCTTGTTCCAATTTATATTAATATTACCAGAAAACAGAAATGTTTACAATTCAAACCACAGTGTAGTTGTAAAATAAATCTCTGCTAATCATTGATACCATTAACATATGTAAATTTTGAAGCCTTATTTTAGATTGAAGCATCAGTCACATCAGATATAGCAGCAATAGTGATTGGGAAAAACAAACAATCTAGAAAAATCTGCATACTCTGAAAAGGAAGAAAATAAGGAAAAATATTACAGTCTGCAGATATGATACATCCGTGCTGTTAAACTGTATGTGTTAAAACAAACAATTAGACTAAAACTAGAAAAATATGCCACAAGAAATGTTCAGGATGTATTTTTACTTTTAATTTATTTTTTTCTGCACTTTGGAAAGTAACTTCTTTCACATTTTAGAATGTCAAACTAAATAATTTTAAGTAATTCACTTGCAGTGCTTGCAAAATGAATAAATGAATGCAGGAATGCACGAATCAATAATTACATGATATATCTTTGTTTCAGTACTTGCTACTGCCTTGCTTTGCAAACATAGGTTCATAGGCAAGTACTAGGTTTAGCTGCTCTTGTGAGCCATTTTAAGCCTAGTCAATTTCACCTACAAAGGTGAAACTCAATCCCCATACCTTGTGTCTGTGAGGTAAACACCTTAAACATAGGCATTTCAGAATTAGGCACAGATGCTTTTGAATGGATATTTAACAATAATTCATGAAAGTTTCATTTCAAGGATAAGGCCATGTGCAAAACACCTCCAAGGTCATCAATGTCATCTGCTTTTTTTCAGAAAAGACATTTCTAGACTGCATGACATGTAAGAGTGCATAGCAACTGGGTTTCATAAGAAAAGTGATGACCATGTTGGGTTCAGAGAGCAACAAATATTGACTGTTGTGCTACCAGTTTAGTCTACTGATCATTTGAAAACAGTATTACTTGAGAAAGTATATAATACTTTACAGTATGACAGGTACCAATGGGAAGCATAGTATGTGACAGCAGTGGTATGTCTCTATATGGGATACAATGGCACCTGCTATATCTTTGCTTGATGGTCCACCCTTGTGCAGAGGGATTACTGCTGATGTCCTCCTTTGTGCCGGAACATGGCCAGTTTGCAAGCTACGGTTAAAAAGGGATTCAAGTGGGTTGGCTAGGTCACGTTTTAAGTTGTTTAAAGGGCAATCTGGGGTGAGGTATTCATATTGGACTATTACTTAACAGGTTAAGCTAGATGACAGAAAAATCACCCCATCATAAAGAATTACTAAAGTATGTTTCTAGAATCTAGCAGATAATGAAGACATGTGTAGTCACCTGAGACCTAAGCTCTATAGGCATTAATGCACACAGGAATTAGTAGATGTGTAAAAAGCTATACTGCATATCTGAACAAGCAGTTACTTTGCATATTGGCTCAAATACAAGAACACCACACCAGCATTCAAACTGAGAAGTATTCAGGAGCAATTCATATTGGCTCAGTGCTCAGCAGGTTGCACTAAGAGACAGCACAATGCCTTACACCATACAGCACTATTTCTTATGGCATAACTACGGATTCTGTCATATAGCAGTACTATGTATCAGTATTTAACTTTTCTATAATGTACAGACTAATAATATATGTCTGTATTACTCAGCATTCGCATATACAGAACTATGCTGTGTGATACTTCTTGAACCATTAAGGATAATGGAGAAATGCGGAGTCATCCGAGGTTTAAGCACTATAGGCATCAGAGAAACATGACTATTTTTCTATATTTAGAAAAGATGTACTGTACAAAAGACAAGAAAAGAGAGGGCTTAAATTGCCTTTGTTCAATATTATCTATATAAACATCAGTATTTACAAAATGATCTGCAATGGGTTTGAACCCAGACAGAAGAGATCAGCACTCACTTAATTGACATATCAGGGCATTGAGGCTTGTAATAGAACTATTTATGGCATATCATTTACAGTTGTATGTGTATAATGCTAAGTACATTAGGATTACACTTATAAGTACAGACACTCGTGACATTAAACTTAAGAAGTCCCATAAACACATACAGCTATAAAATGCATTTGTTATGATGTTATTTGTTAAGGTGTTGATTAAGAAACTTACTGTAGTCATCTGCAGGCTGGGATTGGACCTATGCAACCCTCCAGTGAAGATCCTTAGTGTCCTTCCAAAGCAGGTCATCATATCAGCTATGAACTTGCAAGCCAGTCTGGAAAATCTCATTCCATCTGTTATGTTCCCTTTCAATTCAGTTCCAAATCTCTACCATAGCAAATACCCTTTGGTGTGCTCATATTTGCTGCTCATGTCCAGCATAGACAGTGATCACATGGGTGGTCTCCTCCTCTGTCCATTTTAGTAATTGGACATGCCAAAGCCTCCTCACAGTTAACATCCTCATTCTTGAAGGTAGACATTTGTCAAAAAAAAAATTAAAATAAATACTGAGGTCTCACTCACTTTGCAGGTAGCAATGGTATTGTATCCAAATCATATTTTAAAACTAGTGCATATAGGATGGTAGACTATCGGAGGGCATTGTATATTTGTCACACATAGTCCTGTTTACTGATACCTGTTGGGTTGTTGTGCAGAGTATCTTCCTTCCCATTACCCTGTGCTATTTGTCAATGCACCAAATTTCTAGAAGTTATATGGATGTGCGCAAATGGGATTCCAAAACACTGAACGTTAATGAAGCTCATTAGTTGTGTATGGTGCAAATGGTACATAAAAATGCACGTAGGTGCACTAAGTAAGACAGCTGACTTATAGCTAGTTTCACAGGTAAACTGTCACTTGATAGCATCACTATGGGGAATACACTTCTGTCATTAAATAGCTATGTTATAATTAATGTTTCTAATTCAAGTTATACATGTTGATAAACCTGTTGTTGTCAAACATGTCTAAAGTGCAAACCAGCTGGGAAATAATGGGTGGTTGTAGGACTGATTAATTTGCATGAAGATGGTTATATGGCTTAAAGCAAACAGACCCTGTGAAATGTGGATGAAACAGCATAAAATTATATATGTAATAATTACAAGTAAACACTAGAGGGAGCCAGGCACCAAAGCAATGAAATGCTGTTAACACAAATGTATTTCGTATTTACACTGCATGAAATGGTTTTATTTTTTATTCATTTTTCAAATTCAATGAAAGTCTTTTTAAACTAATGTGTTTTAATGTATTTATTAAACGAAAGAGATTTTATATATTCATTTACATATTGATGAATATTTTTAGGAAAAACTTCGTATTTCAGATAGGTAAAGGTATATAAGCACTATTGCACTTTTTTCATATATTTAACTAATGAATATTCATGAATCCTCACATAGAAGTTGATTTGTTGATTTTAAATGAAATTGAGGGTTTTCATTGGATTGGTTTGAATTAATTAACTTGGTAAAAGTATATAATTGATTTATTTGACATTCGATTTTATCTGATGAAGTCCTGTTTGGACGAAAACGCAAATTGAGTGGAAACAGCGTTTATGTCGATTTTCTCTGTCAATAAAACTAGTGGAATTATCCAGTTTGGAGGAGTACTTCTTGGTCAAAGGCACTGTTTTCTTGGTTTTTGAGTTTTGGATTGGTGTCTAACACTTTTTATTGGTCTTGATAAAATTATATATGTAGTAAAGTCCATATCACCGTGATTGTGTCTGGTATGCTACAAGCAAATGCCAATTTCCAAGGTTTTCTGCAAGTTATGTTAATAGTTCATGATACTTTCATGTGCTTGCTAATGTATATGCTATAGATACAGTTGGAATTAAAAGATATCTGTAGTTCATTGTGATTAGCCTTTACTGTCTATGTTATGCTTATGGATCATTATGAATTTCAAGCATTTCAGCAAGTTGTATGTTTACTGCATAGTTTATTCTTGCACAATGTTGCTTAGTAATATAACAGTAGGTGTTAGTACATGCGATCTGAAACAGAAAATGCAAGGATATCTTTGACTGTTCATGGTTTACTGTGTTGATATGTAAAGTGATGAGTGTGTGGCACAAGGCTTTTGGTTCTCCTTGAGTTGTTGTAATATCCTCTGGAATGGGTTCACCTATACAGACAATGTATTCGATTGCTACATGTGATGATGTTACATGTCACACATATTTAGAAGTTGTTTTCATGTTCATTATGTTCTATAATGCATAACAGTAATACACATGATAAAGGATTATTTTGCACAACTTGCATTGGTAAAGACAGCAGGGCAAGTAACTTGACAGATGCATGTAACATCATCATGTCAGTTGTGATCATCCATAAAATTTATAACATGTGTATATAACATCTTCCAGGTGTCAAACTGAACTAAAAGTGACAATTTGTCTCAGTGTGAGAATGAAATTATAATTGAGGCTCTGCATCAGCATTTCTGTAGCCTCCTTGGAAGGATGGGAAATACTGTGTGAAGGAATGAGGTTTGGACAGAGCTGATGAACATGATCAATGCTGTAGTGAGGATTGTTGTTGATGTTGCCTGGACATGATCCTCCATTCAGCTAACCAAATATACAGGTATGACAGGCAATGAATGCAATGGAAAGTGGGCCACCATTGACTCCCACAGACAAGATCACTGTGTTCCTGGCATCGCATCATACCACCAGTCAAGACAGGCATATACCTGGGGGAGGTATTAAAGCAGGTGTTTCAGGATGCTCATGTAAGTTATGCATTTCAAACCACTGCAGCATATACAGTACCTCAGTCTTTACTGATGTGTCCATATTATTAATGCGTCATCATATTTTTCTGTTCAGCAGTATAATTGCATCAGGAACATGGTCACATACAGGAGATGGAGTCCCAACATAAATGTTATTGCATACTGTGTTAACAACTTTGTGCATACCTAAGACTTCAAGCAATATGTGTGGTATTTGTTTTTTTTTCTGTTGCATAGTTACATCAGCATGTCTATTATTGTGATCCATAGTTCTCTGTGCCTTTATCACCTGTCATGACAGTGGATTATGCTCACATGTTGACTTGTGTTATGCCATTGTCAGTTACAGATACATCATCACAAAGCATGGCCCATGCAGATACACACACAGACAGACCAATTATGGTTGACCAACTTGTTTATAGGGTACATCACATTTGAGCATAACTGTAGTGTATGGTGCTCATGATGCCTTTTTTTCATACATAGGGACATCTGGACAAGATTATCACTTTTTTTACATGAGTGTCTACATATCATGTTAGTTTGTAATATACTTGCCCTGTGGCTCTGTCTGCAGCCATGACTGTGGAGCATGCATGCATACTTGTTGATGCTTGTATACCTTGACATACTACAGGATCTACATTGTCACAGATTATATAGTCCCCAGATAGGGAAGAATTAAATGTTAAGACATAACAGAGGTTTAATACATGTCAATTTTGATTATCATGTCTGCGGACTTCATGACTACTGTGTTCTTCTTCAACTGACCAGGACAGCAGAAATCTTCACTTCCAACTTGGCCAAATGGTATGTGTCTACAGTATCATGTGTGTGTTATTCCTCTGTTGGAATGTGATATGATGGTCACTATTTGCTTACTGATGATTTATTGGTGTATA
>NC_056731.1:1426464768-1426489768 GCF_019279795.1 Protopterus annectens | reverse complement strand
CGGGGTAGAGGGCGAGGCAGGGAAAGAGGGAGGGGTGGCCGCCAAGGACCTGGAAATCAGAATATACAAAATTGGCAGGGCACACAGTCGGCTCCACCCCAAAATTCTAGTAATCAGACGGAATGTTTCAACTGTGGCCAATCAAGCCATTGGAAAAAAGAATGCCCATATTTGGCTGAGCAACCAGCACCATACACAGATACCTCACAACAATGGAATTCTAGTTGGACACCGTCCAATCGGCAGCAACCTCAATGAAGGTTCCCTGAACAAAAACAACAGCAATTGTGTCCTTTTATTCCTGTGGATCAGGATGGACCACATGTAATGTTACTGGTTAAAAATAAACCCTATACATTTTTAATTGATACCGGAGCAACTAAATCCATGTTAGCTGACAAAGCAGCCATGACTGTTCCTCTCTCTGACAAAATAACTAGAGGGGTGGGTGTCTCTGGTATACCTATTGAATACTCCGAAACTATTCCAGTCCCTGTTACCTTGGGACCTCTACAGGATAACCATGCATTCCTGGTAGGACCTTCAGCACCGTTAAATCTTTTGGGGAGAGATTTGCTTTGCAAAATGGGGGCTACCATTTTTTGCACAGCAGATGGAGTCTATCTCCAAGTACCTTCAGACCAACAAGATAGTACCCTAGCACTCTGGATGACTCAGCCATCTTACAGGCGATGTGTATCCAGCCACATTCTAGCAGAGATGAATATTTACATTCCCTACCCTCTCACTTGTGGACTACTCATGACAATGATGTTGGATTTTTGACCTCAGCAACTCCTGTTAAAATAACCCTAAAACCAGGAGCAAAGTTACCGTGAGTGCCTCAATACTGTTTGATGACTGAGGCTATATCTGGTATTGCCCCTGTTATTTCTGAATTGGAACAACAAGGAATCATAGTACCTACCACAAGTCCATGTAATACCCCAATATTACCGGTGAAGAAACCCAGAAAACAAGCTTACAGATTTGTGCAAGACTTGCGGGAAGTTAATAAAGCTGTTTTGCCTGTCTTCCCGATTGTACCAAACCCAGCTACTATTATAAGTTGTATCCCACCTACTGCAAAATGTTTCATGGTGATAGATATCTCATCAGCTTTTTTCCCTATTCCAGTGCATCCCGATAGTCAGTATCTATTTGCATTTACCTATAAGGGCCAACAGTATACTTGGACTCGATTGCCCCAGGGATATGTAGAATCCCCAACATTATTCTCTAGAGAGATGCATAGACAGTTACAGGATCTCCGACTACCATCACGTTCTGTTTTAGTTCAATATGTGGATGATATCCTGATAGCTTTGCCTGACTGTGACTCATGTAGGGAAGATTCCCTTCTGGTGTTGAACTTTTTAGCTATGCGTGGATTCAAAGTAAATAAATCAAAATTACAATTTTGTCAGGAAAAGGTACAATATTTGGGACATATCATTACAATGGGTTCTCATCAAATACTCCCAGATCATATAAACTCTATTCAAAAGGCCCTATGCCCTATAACACAGAGACAATTTTGAGGATTCCTAGGCCTAGTGGGATATTGTAGACAATGGGTACCTAATTTTTCAGGACTTTCAGCCCCACTGTTACAACTTTTAAAAAAAGAAATCACAGAACCTTTACCCTGGACGTCACACCACAATGAGGCTTTTCAGGCTATAAAGACATCCATAGTAAATCCTCCAGCACTAGGATTGCCAGATTGTTCAAAACCATTTATTTTCTTTTGCTATGAGCAAAACAAAACTGCCTTGGGTCTCTTATTCCAGCAGCACTGGAGGTTACCAGCCTATTGCTTATTATAGCACTCAACTAGATCCGGTTGCCTCTGGTTACCCAGTTTGCTTACGAGCAGTGGCAGCTGTTGCTATTTTGATTGACATGGCAGCTCCACTAAACTTGGGACATGAAACAATATTAGCAGTCCCACATGCAGTTCAGGCATTACTCTTAAAAATGAAAACACAGTACCTCTCCAATGCATGCCTTACTAAATATAAATTGAGTTTAATAAATAATCCTTCCCTGCAAGTAATACGCTGCCCACCACTGAACCCTGTCTCTTTAATACCAACATCGGATGAGGGCGAACCACATGATTGTGTGCTTGTAGTTAACTCTGCTCTTTCTCCTAGGTTGCATTTGTATGATACTCCTTTGCAAAATCCGGATTTGATTCTTTTTGTTGATGGATCCTGTTTACGAACAAACTCTGGAAAATTCCAAGTAGCTCGGTCAGTCTGTACACCGACTGAAGTTTTAAGATTAGCATGATTACCCCCAGGCACTTCCGCACAGGCTATGGAACTAGTGGCACTATCAAATGCATGCAAAATAGCTAAGGACAAGTCTGTCACTATAAATACTGACTCCCGCTATGCCCATGGGGTTGTTCATGATTTTGGTATCCTATGCAAAGAACACAGGTTTTTAACTTCTTCTGGGTAACCCGTTAAAAAACATTTTTATATAAATAACCTATTACAACATTTATTGTTACCATCTCAAATTGCTGTTGTAAAATGCGCAGCCCATCAATCCAATGACTCTTTTGAAACCAAAGGCAATAATTTTGCTGACTGAGCTGCAAAACAGGCTGCTCTTTTACAAACTGTTCAGGGACATTTTTTGCAGCCTCTACAACCAATAGCTACTTTTGATACTACAGTGTTGAAAGCTTTACAAACTAAAGCTCCAGAATCAGAAATAAAATCATGGCTGGCTCAAGGTTGTTTTAAACACTCTGATCTCATTTGGCAACATTCAGATGGCTGACTGGTCTGCCCAATGTCCATGTTAAATTCTCTTATTAAAGCATATCCCTTGCCAGCTCATGTTAGGGTACAAGCATTAATAAAACAAATCCAAATGGATTGGTTTGCCCCAGGACTTTCTGCTTCTGTACAGCATTTCTTGAGCATGTGCTCCACTTGTTTACAGTATAACATTTCAAAAGGGACAATGGCTCCCACACAACCACTGCCAAAACCATTGGGACCATTCTGCGCTTTGCAATGGGATTTTATTGAACTTCCACCTTGTGCTTATTTCAAATATGTTTTAACTGTTGTTGATGTTTTTCTGGGTGGTTAGAAGCCTACCCATGTGTCAAGAATGATGCTATTTCAGTTGCCAACAAACTTTGTTATGAATTAATACCTCGTTTTGGTGTTCCCTGTCAAATATATTCAGATCGTGGAACACATTTTACTGCTCAATTAATTGATTCACTTTGTAAAATGTTAGGCATCACTCTCAAGTTTCATTGCCCATATAGAGCACAGGCATCAGGTATTACTGAACGACTGAATCAGAAACTGAAAACAAGACTGGCTAAAATTACTACTGAAACAGGCCTAACTTGGGTACAGGGCCTACCTCTAGCCTTGCTCTCTATGAGAGCTCAAGTACATCCTACTAAAGGTCTTTCTCCTCATGAAATACTCATGGGCCGCCCTATGCATATGCCTATGACTCCACCATGCCCTTTTCTAAATATGATGAATTTGAACATAATATTCACCTGTATTGCACTTCTCTTGTTTCTTTTTTACAATTTCATCATTGCCAGGTAGCAGCAGCTCATCAAACCCCTAATCCTTTCTTGTCCATGGCACTACAACCAGGAGACTGGGTATACATCAAGTCATTTTCTCAGAAAACAGCTCTTCAACCACGCGTGAAAGGGCCATTCCTGGTTCTACTGACCACTGCTTCAGCAGTTCGGCTACAAGGCTCACCCACCTGGATTCACATATCACATGTCAAGAAGGTAATCCCGTCTGAAGATCAGCAACCTTTACCTTTTGTTAGTCCAGATTCTCCACCTATTGCTACTCACACTCACAGTCATACTTTACCAGCACCTGAAAATGCCTGAAGTTTATCCAATTACACAAACTCATCGAGCACAACCGACATTTCCACAAAGATATTGCACAACGATTTTGGTGATTATTCTTGTTGTTTTGCTATTTTTACTGTGGCCATTTCTATTTTCTGCTTCCTCTATGACTTATACCAAACGAGCTGTATGGCATCCACCTTTCAACACCTATCAAGCCATTAAGTACGCATATGCATCATCCCTCAATGTCTCAGACTGTTGGGTTTGCACAGCTATTCCTACTGTTCATGGGGGATTGACACTAAATATAGTCCCTTTAGGAGTTAAAAAAACCCGGACAAATTTGATCTGCGATGCATCAAATGTCATTTCAAAAGACAAAATAGCATTACAGTTGTCCCTCCGTCAAAACGGAATTGTGTGTTTTCAAAAACTTGGTAAAACCAGAGTCGGGTGGAGCAATTGTAACAAAACAGTGGTATATAACTGCACTGCAGACAATTCAGGTTGTGTAACAGACTTTTCACCTGTAAAAAGACTTGTTAAGGACTCTATAGCTAACTTTTCCCAGAAAATAGAAACTATTTATTCGAAAATATTCCAAGGACTGCAGGACGCCGGGGATCATTTTAAGTCTATCAACATCACCATTAAAGTAGAAAATTGTTATTTTGTGTGTGGAAGAAAAGCATATAAATGGCTACCAGGAGACTGGTCTGGTAGCTGCTTCTTGGGCTATCTGGTTCCAGCTATTTGACATGTATCTGCATTACCTAAAGGAAAAATTCGAAATGTTCGAGAGGTTAAGAAGCCTGTCAATCCTGTAGGTCAAGTTGATGCTTCATGGATCTATCACCATGACTTAGCTCATGCTAGTACCAAAGGACTGTCCCATATGGACTTGGGTGATGACGTCATATCATGGGCTGGTATAATTCCGTCATACGGAGCAGTGAAATCAATTTGGGAACTGAGAAAGCTATCTAAATTGCTTGAAATACTAAGCAATGCTACATTTTCTGCCTTAGAATTAGTGACTGATGAATTGACTGCTATGAGGGCCGTAGTACTCCAAAATCGTATGGCCCTCGATTTCATCCTTGCAGCAAAAGGAGGAACTTGTGCTTTAATCCAGGAGGAGTGCTGTATATTTATTCCTGATAATCAGCACAAAATTGAAAGTCATCTTGAACTGATACAAAGAATTTCCGAACTTTCAAAGGCCAAGGAGGCCAATGGTTCAACGTGGGCATGGTTAACCAACCTATTCTCAGGTTGGGGAGGTGGACTGTTGAAGCTGATTTTATTAATTGCAGTATTAGCAATTGTTGCTTTTCTTGTTCTATTCCTAATCAAAGCACTGATCTTAAAATTAATGTCTTCAAAAACTGTGAAAAAAGTGCCTAATTTTTATATGCCTGCAACTATGAATATGGATGATAAAATGGCAATGTCTACAAATAATGAAAAGACCAGTAGCATGGTTATGCTAGAATTGGGACAAATGTATGATAGGTTACGTAATGATGCTTACACAGCATCAAATGGGGGATTGTAGAATATGAACAGTCAAAGCATGTGTTTGAGGGAATTGAGTATGTGACAGTCTGTATGTATTAAAACGTATTGTTTACTATGAACTTTGAATGAACTCTGAGCAACGAGAAAATGCTGAAAAGCAAGAGTCTGTCTGAAAGCAGGAAATGTGCCTTTTATGGAAATGCATCCAATTTTCCTTCTTTGCCCAGAGATATGATGATGTGAATTATATTATGTTTACGGGTAAACCTTTGATTGATTAATTGCCCTGTATAATGGTCTAATTGGTTAATTTTTATATTTTTGTACTGTCAGCAATATCACCAGTATATAAGCTTGTTTATTCCTTTTTCTGGGAGTCTCCCTGGTACTTTCCATGAGGCTCCCACACGTGTGTACTGTAGTTAATAAAAAAAACACTGAAAGACAGAAAGAACTATATTTGTCTTCATTTTCAAAGCATTGTGAAACATAACACACATCATTGTGTCTACAACAAAGACAGTAGAAAAAGCCTGAGTGTCTCCATTCATATGTTATAGTCATCCCATGTAATTCCCTTGGTATACCATAGAGGTATAATAATTATCTGTAAGCAGAATTTTCCTCTTAATTTTGTTTTTCTTTCTCTCCCTTACATTTTCCTTCTGTTTTCCTCTGTTTGAGCTTCCCATCTTTATGGACTTGTACCTCGAAAAGTACAACATCAACATTTGCTGAACCTTAATGGACACTGTTATAAGAAGAAAATGTTCATACTATCATATGTTCTTGTATCCATTGCTCAGTCGCTCAAGGGCCATTTAAGGAATACTAACTCCTTAAAATGAGGATGATAAAAATCATCACCTACCCATTTATCTAAATTTTTCATATAGAAAAGTTGACACACCCACAACTGTCAGGTTATTTATGAAAGAGAACCAAAAATGCACCATGGTCATTTCTATAGTGCAATCTGGTAACATACCTCTCTGTTGTCTCAGAACATGCAGGACATCTCTGATTTTGCTTTATACCCTTACTTTGCCTCTCAAAAAAAATAAAAACAGCCACTAGTAGACATATGAGTTGTATATTACAATAAATGTTATCAATCAGATAATTTCCTGGTTTCTTCACGTCATAGTTAACATCCTGATCAACCCCTTTTCTCATTTTCTACACTCAGTCTGGGTGTTTTGTCAATTGTCGCCATCTCTACTGATTCAATGCCACTCTGCTACCTTCTTTGACAATCATGCCTGACTATAAAAAAAATATGCAAGCAGCTCTTCTGTCCTCATTTCTTCATGTTTCCCACAGTGTGCAACCCTGCCACCCATATCAGGCACTTCATCTCTATCACCTCTAGCTTCTGGAACTCCTCTGCCTTTACTGCCCACATTTCCATACCCTACAGCAGAACCGGTTACACCGCTGTTTGGTATGCCACATTTTTATCATTTTTGGCATTCTTCTCTCATATTGCACTAGCGATCCATTTCTGTTTTTTTTTTTTTTTCTTACTGAGGATTTGCTTTATTCTTTGGAACACTACCTAGGTTTCATGATTTTTGGAAATGATTGTGACTGTGCTGATTTTTTTTTTTTTCTTGATGGAATCAAGTATATGGGGATCAAGCTTGAGGTTGTCGTCTATTTTGACTCTGAGTAGTTTAGTTTGGTTTATGGTTTCTATTTTTCTGCGATTACTTGAGGTAATAAGAAATATGTATTTCTGGTTTAGGTGTTTTTTTTTTTGAGTAAATAGCATGTTTGCTTTTTTTTTTGCTTGTTTATTTTGGCATTAAGCAGCAAGTTATAATTTTTTAGCCATATTTCAATGTCAGTGAAAGATTGTTAAGTGATTTCCTGAAATTTTGTTATGTATGGGGCAGAGCAGATAAGGGATGAATTGTCAGCATATTGTATGATACTGGCAAGTGTTGTAGCAGTATGAAGTTTGTTTATGAAAATATTAAATAACAGTGGGCCAAGTAATGACCCTTGGGAAACACCAGCACCGATTTAATGAAATTCTGAAAGGTTTTGTTGCCATTTAGTTGCCTGCATAAATCACTGTGAAATCAGGAAAGGGGAGAGTATGTGAGACCTGGTATTTCAAGTTCAGAGAGGAACGTCTGGTAGCACACTGATCAAGAAAAGGAGAAAAATCAAGGTCACCCTCAATTCTGTATTATTTTACTATGTTGGTGAAGTTGATGAGGGCAGAAGTAGTACTATAGTTGGGCTGAATCCATGCTGAGTGTTGAAGGGAGGTTGTGTTTGGTTATGTTTCATAAGCTGAGAGTGAATACATGTGCTGATGATTTTAGAAAGGGTGATAGGATAGCAGTAGGTCTGTAGTTTGTTAACTCTGTTGAAGTACTTCCTTTGTGAAGGGTATAATAATGGATATTTTTCAGATGGATGAGACATAGTTTTCAGTTATTGACTGGTTGCTTAGAATGGAAACAGAGAAGGCTAGTGCTTCTGCTCTTATTTTGAGGAATTTGGTGGGAAGATTATCAGCAGCATAGGTTGCTGTTTTTAATTTGGCTAGTCAGTTTTTATGGTTGATATTGGAACAGACTGAAAACTAAAAGATATTGCATCGATTCTGAGAACTGATGGAAGTTGTAGGGGTGAAGTGAGGTGGTCATTGATTAATGAAGGAACTGACTGGATAAAATGAGTGTTGAACTGAGTAGGAATGGACTTTTCATTGTTTGAGGTAGACAGACAGGGTATAGTGGCATGGTTAGGGTGTAATAGTTTATATTATGTAGAGAGGACCAAAAAACCTTGTGCTTTTTTGGAGATTACTGTAGTATGATTTTTAACCAGATTTAACAAGGATCTTGCTATTGTTTCTGAGATATCTATATTTTTGATAGGCATGTTGTGTTAAATTCTTATACCATTCTTTCCTTGCATTATCTCTTTGCAGCATGAGCTGTTTGGTTTCTTTTGTTAGCCAGGATGCTGTGTAAGTTTTTACCCATCCTGTCCTAACTGGTGTGAAGTAATTTAGTATTTTTAGGAAAATGTAATTGAAGTGTGTAATTGCTTCACCTAGGGTCATTGTAGTGGGACAGGGCTGTAATAAATGTTTCTTTGTCAAATTTGGTTAAATTGTGTACTTTATTACAGATTATTTGTTTGGGTAAACCATGTTGTTGTCTGATTGCATAGGTTGGGAGGTGGTCACTTGTATCTGGTAAGCAACCAGACGATTTTATATTATGGGGTTTGTTTGTCAATATTCAGTTAAGTATGGACTGCCTGTTAGTGCTTTTCTTGATTCTGGTGGTGGGGCTTATTAAATGGGTGAAGCCAAACAGGTGAATACAGTCCTTGTGGTTACTGCTGTTTATGAATTGTTTCCTGGAGGCCGGGGTATGTTGTTAGATATCTAGTGTAGGATATTTTAGGCCATGGTAATGTTGCCTGTTGGGATGTATACTGCTGAGATACATATAGTGATCTTTTGTTTGAATTTGAGGTATGCGATCAGAAGTTCAGCATTATTACATTTTGGAATATTTAGATGGGCTGGAGTTATTTCTAGATTATTTTATAAATAATACCAATACCACCTACTCTTTTAAAATTTATGTCCATTCCAAGTATGTTAAAACCTGGAGGAATAATTTTATTGTCAGTTACTTCTTATTTTGGCCAGGTTTCAGTGGTGATTAGAATGTCTGGCAAATAAAAATCTAGACATACATGGATATCATGAATTTTGTTGCAGATACTTCAGAGGCTAATGTTGAAAAGAAATAGGTTAGTTTCATTACTCAGTGGGAAAATTATGTTAGGAGCATTGGGAAGTAATGGGTTGGTCATAGTGGGTAGTTGATGTGTGGGTTCAGGGTTAGGGTGAATATCCCCACTAAGTTTCTGGATGGAGTTGGCGTGAGTAGAGGTATCTGTATTTGTATCTGACTTTCAGTACTGCTGTTAAGGTGTTATTATTAACTGCAATATATCTATAAGAAAACAGATCTGAGCATGTATATTGGTACAGAGAAGGAGAGAAAGACAAGGAGAGACAGAGGGGTTTTATGATGTAATGTATGTGCGTTTGTGATGGAGGGTGGATATGTTGCTGGAATATTATGGTAGTTAGTGAAGTGAGCTAGTATTGTGATTGTACAGAGCAGTAGCAATTGATTTACTGCCATTGTCAGTTGAGATGATAAGAGTTTAGATGGTGGGCAGAAGAAGGTAGAGGCTTGGTAAGATGATGGGTCTGTGATGTATTAATAAAAGGAGTGTTATGAGAAATGGAGAGAAAGAGGTGTGGTAAAGGGTGGATAGACATTTGCAGGGTAGTGTATAGAGGTTAAGGTAGTGGTGAGTGGTTATGTTGTGTGCATCAAGCTGTATGGTATTAGTCTGTGGTCAAGGGAAGGTGAAGATATGAGTTGTGTATAGATGAAGGAGTAAACAAAAATGAGTATTGAGGATAGCAGTCCAAAGCAGTAGCTGTGAGTGGTTGTATGAGTATCTTAGAAAAAAGTGCCTTTGTGCTGTTGGTATATATTTATGTGTAGATGTGTGCGTATGCATGTGCTATAATCTACATCTGTATGTGTTAGAATGGATGGGTAAAGGTACTGGTAAGCAGGAGTGTGTATGGAAAAAAGTGGGTGGAGAATGTCTGTAAAGAAAGTTTTAAGTTTGTGGGAATGGACTGCAGCAGGAATTGAGAAAGGATAGAAACTGGAAGAGGTTTTTTTAATGTATATAACTTTAATGGTGGGTAATATATAATAAATTGTAGCAGGAGTTAAAATGGGTCAAGGGGATCAAAGCAGACAGAGATAAACAATCACAGTAGCAGGAGGCAATTAGTCTGTGCAGGCAATTTAAGCATAAGTAATGGTAAAGAGAAGCATTTAAACTCATGCACATTGCTAATTATGGACTAAAAATGCTTAGTTTTTAGCTGGGGATGTGCAAACTCATTTCTAGCCCAAATTAAATTAGCTAACAACAAATACACTAGTAAAATGGGGGGGGGGGTCACATCACATATGTTTCCTTAGTCTGAACTGATGCAGTTGCTTTTACAAACAATTAACCGAGAAGAAGATACAAACCTTGCTAACAAGTAATTTTAACAGGGACTGCTAGCTCAGTATCAAATAACAATAATTTTGCCAGTTTACATGCTTTTGCAAGTTGAAAAAGGAGTGTAAAATGTTGTACTCAAGGGGTTCAGCAGCAGATGTGCAATGCCTTGTTGGGCTTTGTAAGAGAATAACCCAAAACTGTAGCTTGAAATAACTGGCTGCAAGGAAAAGACACAAGTTACTGCCACAGAAATAAAGATGAGATATAGTACAGATGTCTCCTCCCTTACACTGTCAACTACAAACAAGTAAAGCTTTTCAAACACAAAATCTGAACCTCAGTGAAACAGCATTCAGACCTACACAGTTTGGCATAATGCAGCATAACATTTGTTTAACAAAAGCAGTAATGTACATATGTATGAAATTACCTAATTAATTTTTCTTCTACCCTCAATTAACAGATCTTCCTGGTATCTACTTAAACTGTCTACATATATTACTTTCTCAGCAGTTAGTACCTATCCTATTAAATGCATCTTTGTTGTACTATTCCATGATGTTACTCTGAATTTTTGTTTTATTTTGGGTATTGCTACATTACTTGTAAATAACTTAATGGTAACCAAATTTCTTAAACATATTGTTACTACATTCTCAAAATAATGTACTTTTGCCATGTATATAATTGTATTGCATATCTCTCTCTGTTTTTGTACTATTAAGTATCTTTCAACTTGAATTGCTAGGTTTCTCTTATTTATTGATTACTTTCCTGTTGCTTTTCTCCTTGGGTCTCCACTGAAAAAGGGCTCTCTAGGCCCAGTCGGACTAACCTGGTTAACAAATTTAAAAATAAAATAAATAAATAAATAAATTTGTGCATGTGTGTGTGTGTGTGTATCTACTTCATAGGTTCATAGGTTCATAGGTTCATACTAGGCTATCTGCCCAAGGGCATTTATAAGCCTAGCCCATAGTTATTTGGCTTTCGCCACCCCTTTAGTTTGAATAAAACTATGCCTATTATTTTGCTGTGCCTCTGTCAAGCAGTGACACTGAAGTAATCCCTGGGGTATATCTGCGATCCCCCATCCATTGGTCAAGATTCCTCTTGAACAAGGCCAGCGTGCTCTGCCTCACATGTACCGGGATTTTGTTCCACAGCATAGGGAGTCTCTGGGTGATGAATCTGTCCCTCCAGCATGTTCTATTAATAACCGTGTCAAGGTTTAAGTCTCCCGCCCTTGTGGTTCTGAGGGATCTAGATTTTTTGAGGTGAAGCATATTCATCAAATCAGGGTTTGACATGGCCTTATATGTCAGGCACAGGTCACCTCTGAGCAAGCGGTATGAGACTGAATAGAGCTGGAGTTCTTTCAGTCGGGCAGCATAAGACATTTCATAACACTGAAATTTCATTATGTTGAATTTCATATCATTGAGACCAAAACATCTAAATCCCAAAACACTGAAAACCCAAAACATTGAAAACTCAGAACATTGAAAGTGTGTTTCATAACATTGAAAACTACAATGTTGTTTGTCTTTTCGGCTTTTCCCAGTTAGGGGTCACCACAGCGGAACTCTGGTCCGTTAATGATTGGCAGTAGATTTTTTTATGGTACTGAGTTGCTAGCCCGACGCCCACCCTTCAGCGAAGGAACGCCCATTCACACATGTCTTTTGGAGGCCACTCGACCACAGGGATGACATGCAGACTCATGTAAATAACATACTCTCAACCTATAACAACACTTAACTACAAACACACTTTCTATTACATTTCAACAAGGGGGGCAAGCCCCATGCACTCCCCAACAGTTTTGACTCTGTTCTTCAGTTACTGCTTGCTTGAATTTTATTATTTGTCAGTAATTGCAGGTGTGGGGGTAGCCACATTCTTTGATTTCCTGTCCTTGCCTATTTAAGTGGTACAGTTTGAAATATTTTCTGCTTAAAAACCTCAGCTTTGGCCAGCTAAGATCTAGCTGTATTCAACTGAATGTATAAGATAATTTAAGTACCTTTATCTGCACTTTTTTTCAAATAATACAGTATTTAAATCAATTTAACTGTGTTGCATGATTATTAACTGAACTGGAGGTTTTGACTCTGTTCTTCAGTTACTGCTTCCTTGAATTTTATTATTTGTCAGTAATTGCAGGTGTGGGGTAGCCACGTTCTTTGATTTCCTGTCCTTGCCTATGTAAGTGTTATAGTTTGAAATATTTTCTGCTTAAAAACCTCAGCTTTGGCTGGCTAAGATCTAGCTGTATTCAACTGGACGTATAAGAGTATAAGAGAGTTTAAGTACCTTTATCTACACTTTTTTCAAATAATACAGTATTTAAATTGATTTAACTATGTTGCATGATTATTAACTGAACTGGAAGTTTTGACTGTTCTTCAGTTAGTTTTCCCACTCACCCTCCCTGTTTCTGTTTTGGTGTTAATCTTAATGGCTTTGAAACTGCCTGCCCCTCTTGTAAATTTGTGTTTGGATACTCCTTCTGGGCCCATCTCATTTGCTCACTCAACTGAGTGCAGTGAGATCATATTCTGATTTCAGGCACTCTTACTGTGTACAAAGAGAGCATCTGGGAAAGAGAACAAAAAAGAATTTAAGCTTGTTTCTTGCCTTTCCTGTTAAGTGGTCTAGACTGTTTGTAGGCTTCTGAGCCCCCAAGCCCTTCTGTCTTGGAGGGAAGCATTCTAGCTTAGTTTTATTTCTTATAACTAGCCATTTTTCTAGTTTCTGCACTCAAATCTGTTTCTTTGAACTCAGTACGTGTTCAGAACTCATTGTAAGCACTACATAAGCTGCAAATTACTACAGCACTCAACTTTCCTCACTTGTCTAGTGGAAAGCAATTTTTAGTACTTAATAAATAAGCACTTATCCATGCATGTCTAAGGGTCAGCTCCCAGTGACTTCTCCTGTCTACCTGATGAATCTGGGCATCTTGGGTCAATGCAGCAATTGCCTCATGTACACAAACAACCCTCTCCTCCTACCACCCACCACTACAACCTGTGAGAGATGCACTTATATAGCCAAACTGGATGCAAAGCTCTCTTCATCAAAGACTGGACTAGACAGTCAAGAGGAGAAGGTAAACACTTGCACCACACCACACTCATCACATAGTCCCTCAAAACCTACACCACCAAAACACACACATAGAAACACAAAACACACACCTACATTCACGGAGGATCTCAATAAAAACCTGCCCAAGCATCAGGGACATCCAAAGTATAAACTCAAGCAAACTCCACCCCCCAACACAACCCAAATGACACATAGCCCACAATCTCAGTGTGCCACTCAACCGTAGCCCATAAGGCATAACAATGTACCCAACACTCTAGTCATAGGTGACTCTATAGTCAGGCACACTGATGTTCCACTCACTAGACTAAACAAGGAGAAAGTTACTGTCAGCTGCCTGTCAGGTGCCAGGATCTGCCACATAACACATGCACTCAGGTCACTCCACAATAAGTACAAATATGACACTGTCATTGTCCATGTTGGTGTGAATGACCTGAGATGTACCTCCCTGGACTACATGAAAAGAGACATGGAGGAGCTCTCCAATCTTGTATCCCAGGCAGGTATGACCCTAACCCTGAGTAGCATCCTGCCATCACCCAGAATGATACCACAGTACAAGGACAAAATGATTGACTTCAACAATTGGCTAAGCTTCTGGTGTCATTCTAAGGGAATCCAGTATTTGTCTGTCTGGGAAGACATGATCGACAGTCCACGATGCTTTGCCAGAGATGGCCTGCACCTGTCGCCCTTAGGATTCCGGATACTGGCTAAGGCTCTTGCCACCCCTATAGTACCATTTTTAGGCAAGGTTCAAAGGACAAATTCACCACCATAACAGGTAGAAGCAAGCAAAATCTGAGGGTAATGCTACTCAGTGCTAGAAGTCTAAACTTCAAAATGCACTCACTTGAGGCACTCCTTAAAATGGAGAACATTGTCATCTGTGCAGTGACAGAGACCTGGTTCAAAGCTTCAGAGAGCACCCCTGCATTACCAGGCTTCAATTCATACCACACCTTTCGGCCACCTAACCCAGAAAGAAGCACTAAAGGCGGAGGTGTGTCCATATTCATTAAGGATATCCACACCTCCAGGCTAGTTGCACAGCATAATGCATCCGAGATTATCCAAGTGCAACTAACTCTGGGCAAGACCACAATCCAAATTGTAGCTTGCTACAGACCCCCCACCATGCCCCAGGATTCACACTCCTCATTTCTTGATACACGGGAAAGTATTAGGGTACAACCTAACACCCTAATAATGGGCAATTTCAATTACCCCACCATTAACTGGGAAAACTACTCATGTACCAACTCTTTTGCTCAACGTTTTCTAGAATTCATAAATTCCAACTCCTTGGATCAACTTATTCACACTCCCACCAGGGGCAGCAATATCCTAGACCTGGTCATTACCAGCATGGGAAACCGATGTTCCACACCAGAGGTCAATTCCTCATTGGTCAGATCCGACCACAAGCTAATCAGCCTAGACATCCACATCCCACCCCCAGCCCCAATTAGGGAAACCATCATAAAAAACTTCTCCAAAGCCAACTTCACACTTCTTAAGACAGAAATGGAAAACTTCATGACATCCATGCAGATGGACAATAGAGGTAGGACTGCCAAATCCTACACAAATGCACTTTATACGCACTTACACGAGTGCATGGATCATGCTATCTTTAATAGAACCAAGATGTTATCCTCCAAAAAAAGGAAGCCAATCTGGTGGTCCTCTGCCATAAACAAACTCTACAACAAAAGAAAGAAACTGTTGCAAAAAAGAGTAAAATCCCATAACTGGAGGAACTCCCTGGTCAACCTCAGTAAGAAGCTGCGATCCCTCATAAAATCCTCCAAAGCTAGTTACAAAAACAAAATTGCCACTGACTCTAAGGACAACCACAAAGCATTCTATAGCTATGTCAAGAATCTAAATGGGAACACTCAGATCTGCTCTGAGTTACAACACAATGGCACTAAATATACAGAACCAACTGATATTGCCAACATCCTAGCAGATAGGCTCAGTGCTAACTTTACCCCCCTCTCACCCCCTAGAGGCCCCATCTCTATACTGGAAGAATGCAAAGTTCCTATTATCGTGGCTGCACAGGTAAAAAACACACTCTCCAAGGCCAAGAACACAGCATCCATGGGACCTGACAATATCCCAGGCTGCGTTCTACATGAACTACAGAATGAACTGGCACCCTACCTAAGTACCATGTTCAATCATTGCCTCACCTCAGGCTTTGTACCCACTAGAATGCTGCACCGCGATGGTTATCCCACTCCACAGAGGAGGAGCCATGACGGACCATGGCAACTATCGCCCCATTAGCCTGACGAGC
The DNA here is from genome assembly GCF_019279795.1 of Protopterus annectens. Lineage (NCBI taxonomy): Eukaryota > Metazoa > Chordata > Ceratodontiformes > Protopteridae > Protopterus > Protopterus annectens. The sequence goes on along the minus strand of NC_056731.1, from coordinate 1,426,473,866 downwards.
CTGGTCTGCAAGGCCATAGAACGTATCATCATGGAACTCATAAACAAAGACATTGGTAATCTCCAAACTCTGGATCCTACCCAGTTTGGATTTGTAAAAGGCAGATCATGTCTCCTAAACCAGATTGACTTCTTTGAAGTAGTCACCTAAGCCATAAATGAGGGTAAAATGGTTCACACAGCTTATCTAGATCTCGCCAAGGCTTTCAACACCATCCCCCACTCTGGAATTATAGATAAGCTCACTAAACTAGGTATAAATCCCTATGTCACAAGATGGGTTGCCAACTGGCTCATGGACAGAACCCACACTGTGAAAGTAGCGGATTCCAAATGAGACATTAGACCAGTGACAAGTGGAGTACCACAGGGTTCAGTCCTGGGTCCTCTCCTGTTTGGTATCTACTTCTCTGAAGTGCAGGCCAACACAGAAAGTCTTTGGCTAACAAAGTTTGCAGATGACTGCAAACTAGGAGCCATAATCAAAACTCATAATGATGTGGACAAACTACGAAAGGGCCTCACTGAGACAGATACCTGGTGTCAAAGCCACGGCCTGAAGCTCAATGCCAAAAAGTGTATTGCCATCCACTTTGGTAAAAACCCTGTACCCATGAACTACCACATAGCTGGTAGTCTACTTAATGCCAAAAATGTGATAAGAGACCTTGGAACACAGGTGGATAGTAGTCTCTCCTTTGATAATCACATCACCACAGTGGTCAGGAAATCCTTCTACATGGCTCATCTCATCACAAAAGGATTCTCATCCAGAAAAAAAGAGGTCACTGTTCCCCTCTACTCATCACTCATTAGACCCATTATAGAGTACAATGCCCCTTTTGGTACGTACCTCACAAGACATCTACAACAACTGGAAAGACCACAGAAATACCTCACAAAGAGGATTACTGGCCTCAAACAGATGCCCTATGCAGACCGTCTCAAAAAACTACAGCTTTACTCCATCACATATAGCCTACTCAGGGGCGATCTCTGCCTAACATACAAAGCTATGTCAAACCCAGAGCTGTTGGACATGCTCCACTTAAAGAAATCCCAATCCCTCCAAACTACATGCTCTAGGGACCTAAACCTTGCCAACACAATAAACAGAACATGCTGTAGGGATAGATTCCTGTCCCAGAGACTTCCCATAATCTGGAACAGACTACCTATCTATGTCAAACAGAACTCCTCATTAGCACTCTTCAAGAAAAATCTTGATGATTCGATGGGAAATGGGAAATTCAACCCAGGGATCACTTCTGTGGCTCTGCTCGACAAGGGCACAGGAAAATAAATTTCTTGGGTGGCGAAAGCCAGGGTACATTTTTTGGCTAGGCTTGTATGGGCCCTAGGGCCAATAGCCTAGTACCTACCTATTAACCTAAGTGGGAGGGTCTGCCCACTACACCCCCCTGTAAATTAAATATACCAACTTCAAGATTACACTACAGTAGAAAAAACTGAATTTCCTAAACTCACTATATCACAATCACCATACACTGAGGTTAAGAAATTAACTTTTTTCCACTGTAGTGCGATCTTGGAGTTAGAATATTTAATTTACGGAGGGGGGTGGGGATGCAGAGGGGCTTGCCCCCTGCAGTAACATAGTAGAAAGTGTGTTTGTTTGTTAGGTGTTGTTGTAGGTGGTGGGGATCTTATTTACTTGTGCAATGAGGTCTTCAATGTTATGAAGCACACTTTCAATGTTCTGAGTTTTTAATGTTTTGGGTTTTCAGTGTTTTGAATTTTTGATGTTATGGTCTCAGTGTTATGTTATGAAGTAGACCTGTATATATATATATATATATATATATATATATATATATATATATATATATATATATATCTATATATATATATATATATATATCTATATATAAATATATATATATATATATATATATATATATATATATATATATATATATATATACACATAAACAGACACTATCCCAACAAAAGAGAAATAAAAAAACACCCAAATGCCAAGGAACTGAGTAAAAATGAATGACAATAAGTCACTCAAAGATGATGATTATCAAAAGTGCCGTACAAATCCACGAACTGAAGGATATCCACAATACTCCAAGCCAAGCAACAAAAGATATATCACAGTTCCAATAAATAGCTGGCTGTTCAGCCCCGGAGGCATAAAAAAATCTTGTAAAACTCTTTATTTAGTAAAAAGTAAGCGCTTTCGCGGAGTGAAACTCCGCTTCATCAGACAGAACTAAAAAGGAGGAACAAAAACCTTTATATAGTGAATCAAAGTAGGCGTTGCCTAGAATACGATTAGTTGCATAGCAACTAATTGAAATGTGAAAGCACTACTTCATGCCATAAGTTACAAAAGTTGAAAAACTCACATATACAATTTCCTCAAACTTCTAAAACATATGGAATAAAAACAACAATCATAGTATTAACAATTCACGCTAGCCCCAGTTATGCATCACAACAAAAATATCATTGCTGAGCTAATACTGTCTTAGTTAATAACCTCCTTCATTCCCCCAGAATAAAATCCACTGACCATTATTCAAAATGCATTCATCAATCATCCAAGCCGATTCACAATTGCAATCCGCATCTCGCTGCCGATCCCTGACCCAAACAGCAAGTCTCGACATGTTCATGCCATCCATTGACACCCACGATCAGCGCCCGGTCACGCGCACTGGGGTCACAATTGTTTTCACGCTCTTAGTATTTGGTTTTAGGGCATTTCTTTATTTTGTTTTTTTGCTTTTTCGCTTTTTGTTTTCATGTTAGGGATAGGAGAATGTGGGACTACTCACATGACAGGGTTGTTAACGCTATAGTCGCTCTCAGTGCCTACCAATTTCTACACGTTTAGTACTAGTTGTCGCTCTTCGCACCTGTGCAGCGCTGTGGCGCTTTTTTGGCGTGGTTGTTTGGTATTGTGGTGCGTGGGGGGCGGTTTCGTGTCGTGGTACATGCGTCTGTTGCAGACTGTGTGCTGGTTTCTAACACATCTCTTGCCAGAATGTTGCAGGAATGGGTAGGTGGTGTTTTGGCACTATTCATACTGTTCATATTGTGATACACATGTGACCCCAGTGCGCATGACCGGGCGCTGATCGTGGGTGTCAATGGATGGCATGAACATGTCGAGACTTGCTGTTTGGGTCAGGGATCGGCAGCGAGATGCGGATTGCAATTGTGAATCGGCTTGGATCTGCTCAAGGACTGAAGTTGAAACTAGGGTGAATGCTGGGGGACCAGCTTACGCTTATATGTTAGTAAACTATATCCATGGTTTAAATTGGTGTGCAGTCTGCGGTGGATGTATGTGCTGCGTTGCTGACTTGTTTCCTATGCGCTGTGGTGCTGGGTGGCCGTGCTTTGGGGGCGTTACAGCGTTGCATATGCATATTTGTGATTATTTGGTTTTAATACGCGATATTTGTACTTATTTTATATACATATTTCAACAGTACCATGGTATGGCAATCCATTAGAACCAGTACTTACTTTTGTTATAGGTACACCTAATTTAAGTGTATTAACGACCATTATTTGGTCATCTCTATGATACGATGAATGCATTTTGAATAATGGTCAGTGGATTTTATTCTGGGGGAATGAAGGAGGTTATTAACTAAGACAGTATTAGCTCAGCAATGATATTTTTGTTGTGATGTATAATTGGGCTAGCATGAATTGTTAATACTATGATTGTTGTTTTTATTCTACATGCTTTAGAAGTTTGAGGAAATTATATATGTGAGTTTTTCAACTTTTGTAACTCATGGCATGAAGTAGTGCTTTCACATTTCAATTAATTGCTATGCAACTAATTGTATTCTAGGCAACGCCTATTTTGATTCACTATATAAAGTTTCTGTTCCTCCTTTTAGTTTTGTCTGATGAAGCGGAGTTTCACTCTGCGAAAGCGCTTACTTTTTACTAAATAAAGAGTTTTACAAGATTTTTTATGCCTCCGGGGCTGAACAGCCAGCTATTTATTGGAACTGTGATATATCTTTTGTTGCTTGGCTTGGAGTATTGTGGATATCCTTCAGTTCGTAGATTTGTACGGCACTTTTGATAATCATCATCTTTGAGTGACTTATTTTCATTCATTTTTACTCAGTTTCTTGGCATTTGGGTGTTTATATATATATATATAGATATATATATATATATATAGAGAGAGAGAGAGAGAGAGAGAGAGAGAGAGAGATTTACAGTAACCTAGTGAAAAGCAACTGTGATGAATGTGTTTACTGTTTTTTCATCAAAGCTTTGCATATCTCCTCTGTAATCATCCCATCCAAAAACAAATTATACAAATATTAATTTTTCAAAAGAGATGTTGGCTTCATTGAGGGAAACTTCATGATATGCATCAGTATTGTTCAATATACCTTTCATCTTATTACTATAATCACCTGAGTTCCACACTACTAACCCACCCCCCCTTATCTGGTTTCATAATTCTTATTGACTTATCTGCACATATTCTTGATCATATTTACTTTTCATCTTTGCATAAATTCCAGCCTATATGCCCTTTGCCACCATTAAAAGAATTATGAAAGTCCCTTTCACACATTTTTTCATAAAGATTGATTTGTGACAATAAGGGGAGATTAAATACACTGGAATGGTGAATCAAGTTATTATTACTTATACTGTTGCTCTTTTTAAAAAACATGACCTTACTGAGCTTTCTGATGAACAATTTTAAATATACCAAAGGGTTTGCCCTATTAATCCTCTTAGTGGGTACAAAACTGAACCCTTTTAATAACAAGTTAGCACAATTCTGATCAAAGATAACATCACTGAAATTATATATCAAAAAATTGTTACTATCATTGTTAACAATAATTGGTCCCCCTAATTCTGATGGGGGGTGCCGAGCACGGGTCCCCCTCCCCCATCTCAAATTCCATCCTTCCAAATTCTGTCCATAATAGTGGGGTTATATCTCTTGATTCATCTGCTTTGAAATCCTTTTGGATCTGCACAGTGGTGGTATATATAAAGGGATTTAGTCCTGGAATTCATTATCTGTACCATGAAAGTCATCATTTACCTGTATGTGTCTATTTGTATTATTAATAAAATACACATTTTTACAAGCAACTTCACTTTGTTTGCCATGTGGTAATGGATAAGCTTTGCCATTATTGTCCAAATAACAATCAAAGAGGCAGCACCACAGCTCGTTGCAAAATATTTAATATATCAAAACACCAAGTAAAATACAGTGAGCACTTTCACGTTTCAAAGAACGTTTCTTCAGACTTTGATACAACAATCATCTTTCACCTGAATTAAATAGCATCATTAACTTTGCATTTTCCAATCAGGTGTTGAACATAATTATGACATCACTAAAATAATTAAAACCATTAAATTCTGTTTAAAGCCACCTTCATGTATAAACAAAAAAACATATTTAAAATATACATACAATAAAATATGGCAGACTATATATATAAAATACAATATTAACAGTAAAACTAAATTGTAACTAAAACATTATGTTCACAAGTAACTATAATTCCTAATAAATAAAGTAATATTATATGCCTGAAATATATTATATAGCTGAAAGACTCAGGTATAACCTAATCTATTTATTAAAGCTTAATATTAAAGTGTCTAATGTGCATAAGGTCAGGCTGCTAAAAAAGGTTTAAGTGTTATCTTGTCTTTCAGACCATGTGCTCTATGCACTTGTAACCATATTATCCATCTATTTTCCTGTTCTTACGTATAGTTCTTAACATCTCTTAGTCTACCTGTTTTCTTAATCAGTTCTAAGGCCCTAAACTTAAATTTATTTATTGTGCCATGATTCATAACATGCCTGGCCAATGCGTTTCCCTCATCCTCTCTATTTATGGCATGTACCTCTAACATGTTCCCTGAGGGTTCTATTTGTCTTGCCCACATAGAAGGATTTACATATCTGACATTGTGCCAAATATATAAAGTCTCTAGTCCTGCAATCAGCATAATACCTAAATATATATTCATGTCCTGTATCTGGATGTACAAATTTATTATCCCCAACCATATGTGTGCATTGATTACAATGTCCGCAGGAAAAGGTCCCTTGTCTTTGAGAATATATCTCCATTTTTTTTTCTTCTTCATAACATAGTAATCTTTTTAATGATTTGGTATTCTTGTAAGTGAAGCTAGGCTTGGTCCCTACCAGTTCTGATATATTTTCATCTGTAGTTAACAATTTCCAATTGTTGTTAATTACTTCTTTAATTTTCAAATTCTTATTCGTAAAAGGATCACCACCCTGGTGGTCTTATGCCCTAGCCCTTCCTTCAAGACCATTTCATCATTTTGTCTGTTCTTATGAAAAAACGGCTTACCTTTTCCTATCCTATGTGTGGTATTCTCACTTAATAGTCTCTCTACTTTGTCTTTATGATATCCTCCCTGAAGAAAATCATCAGCTAAAGTTTTTTGCTTCTCTTGGAAAGCATTATCATGGCTAGTTAGCCTTGATATTCTTAATGCTTGACTCTTTATTATGTCAGGATAGATATGACCAGGATGCATGCTATTGCAATGTAAAAAACTATTTTTCCAACAAGTTTTCCTATACATGTCAGTGTGCATTTCATTATCCATCTTAGTTAGTTGTACGTCCAAAAATTATATTCGCACAAAAGAGCTATTACTTTCAAATGATAGAAAGTCAGTCATACCATTTATGTATATTACAAAATCATCTAGTTGCTTCTTTGTTCCTCTCCATACAAGAAAAACATTGTCAACAAAACATTTATAATATTTTATGCAATCACTAAAAGGTGTATTCCTCAGCGCATAGGTACCTTCCCAGTATGCCAAAACCAAGTTAGCATACAAATTTCCACATGGGGTCCCCATAGCAACCTCTTTTGTTTGCAGATAATATTTCTTGTCATACATAAATACATTGCTGTTCAAAACTATATCTAATAACAACATACATCTCATAATGAGGTCTCTGTGGACCCCTATTTCTATCAATAGTAATCGTACATACTCCATTCTCATCTTGTAGGACTACTGGACTACTGGATTCAAATAGAAATCAATCACCAAAGCTAAACCTTCAGTGACAGAATGGGGGGCAGACACTATTGGTCTGAACGGAGGGTCGGTCATGCTATTATGAATTTTGGGAATGCCAAATAATGTACTGGCCCTCGTTTTTTCTACTAAACAAATATGGTACATTGTTCATAAATGCTTCATATAGATGTGTATTAATGAATGGAAAACTCCTATGAATATCCCTGATGTTTACTTCAGAATATTCTTCTTTATTGTTTAATAATTTAAACATAGAAGTTTTATATTGTTCATCGGTCATTACTACAATGTTGCCCCCCTTGTCACTCTTCATATACTGTAAGTCTCTCCTAGAGGTAATCTCAGTTAGGGCTACCTGTTCTAAACTAGTGAGGTTATCAAACCATTTTATCTTTTGTTACCGCTATCAAAATAATGACTAATGTCTTGCATGCATGCCTCCTCAAGTGTCTGACTAAGTGCTGGTTAAAAAAAAAAGAATGGCTAAATTAAGTTTCCTTAAATATTTTTTTGAAATCTATAATATAATCAACTACACTGATGTCTGTATTGGGAACACACTTCATCCCTTTAAATCCTTTATTTAAGGAAACTTAATTTAGCCATTCTTTTTGATGGTAAGAAAGGTAGCCGAGAAGGGGTGTTTAAAAAGAGAAGTGTATATACACCACCATTGAATAATACTTTGGCCACATTTGAAAAACTAGTTACTGATGAGATTTACCAATATAGTAAAACATGTAGATCACAGAAAAGGACTCACAGCCTTAATAGGAGTGAATTTAAAACATTGAAAGACATTCAATCTAACCACAACATAAGAATTATGAAACCCGACAAGGGGGGGGTGGTGGTGGTTATATACGAAACTGCACAATATACAAATAAAATCAATAGTATATTATTAAATTCTGGAAATTATGCTATATCATCTATTAATGAAGTAAATATTGGGTACCACAAGATTGATTTGTACCTGGAAGATCTGTTATTGGAAGACAGAATTGATATTGATTTGTATAATTTCTCAAGAGTAGAATTCCCCATAATTAGCACCATAGTGGGCATTCCAAAAGTGCATAAGGATTTGGTCGACCCCCCCCCCCTTTTAGGCCAATTATATCTGGCAGTAAATCTAAGACTTTTCCTTTTGGGAAAGTAATTGATATGTGGTTAAAGCCTATTTATAAGAAAATAGGGCACATCGTTATTGACTTTTGGGACTTTTTGGGGAGACTTGAGCCAGTGTTAGCTACTGAAGCGAAGTGGTTAATCACTATTAATGTAGTTGATCATTTTTCAAGTATACCCCAAGAGGAGGGTATACTTAGGTTCACCCAAAGTATTAAGGACTTTGGGGATCTGTCATAGGATAGAACTTCCCTTGTTCTAGAATTCATGGATATTGTTCTCACACACAATTATATTATGTATGAAGGGGAGTATTATATTCAAAGAAAAGGGGCAGCTACGGGGGCGGTTTGTGCCCCCATATTTGCCAATTTGTTCCTATTGGATTGGGAAACAGAACATATATTTAAAACTGAATGGTTTAGTAATATCACATGCTACCTCAGATTTTTGGACGATATCTTTGTAATATGGAAAGGGGATTTGAAGGTGTTGAAAGAGTTTAAACAATATTTAAACTCATGTAGTCATTATTTGAAATTTACTTTCAATGTGGAGAGAGAATCTATTTCCTATTTGGATACCAGAATAACAGTAGACAAACTGAAATTTAAATCCAATGTCCATAGGAAGGATATGTTTAGCAATTTGTATCTACAATACACAAGCTGCCATCCTCAGGGCCAAAAAAGGAATATTATTAAAGGACAATGCATTAGGGCAGCCTGGATGACCTCTGACCTTATAGATCTAAATTGTGAGTTAGAATTAATTGGGGGTTTCTTTAAGAGTAGGGGCTACCCTAATGGAATGGTAACAGATGTTACCAATTATGTGAAAAATGAATGGGGGAAAAGTACAAATCCCTCTTAGGGG
>NC_056731.1:1426429768-1426459768 GCF_019279795.1 Protopterus annectens | reverse complement strand
AAAAACATTTCAAAGCCTGTATCTGCAGCTTGGAATTCATTACCGCAAGGTATCAAAAAATCAGGAAACTTAGGAAATTCAGAATTTTTTTATTGACATTTTTTTACTAGGAAAGTCTGACTGGGCACAGGTCGCCTTTTTCAATGGTGGCCCGGAGAAAAAACCTCCAACATAACAAATTTTATGTAATCAATATTTAAAAGAATGCATTTTAAAATGCAGTTTCAGTGAATACATAGCTTAGTAATCAATATTATAAAGTTTGTAGTGATATTCACAAACATGTATTGATAATATACAGACAGAAGAGTGGTGTATAAGATAAACAAGAATAATATAAAAAACACTAGAGTGAGGTATTAGAGGGGATAAACAAGTTTTAATAGACAGATAACAATAGAATAGTAATTTGTTTGTGCTAATTAGAAGTAAATATAGTAGTTTAAGTACAATAAATTGAAGTATAAGAAGAGGCTAAGAAGGTTAAGTGATGCAGTGCTTTAAAGACAGGTATAATAAGATTATGAAGGATGTTAGGAGAAGCTATGTACATGATGAGGAGAACGGACAAAGCCAGGTTGGAGCGAGGTAGTCTTTTTGCAATGGTTTGAAAAGATGAAGGTGTGAGATAAACTTGACTGATACAGAAACTTTATTCCAAGTTCTAACTACATCATTGGAACATGGTCCAACCCCAGCAGCCATTTGTGGTTCATAGACGATAAGCAGTTGTTTCTCATTTGATCAAAGGGGATGGTTTAGTAGATAGAATTGGACTATAGGGCTAATTGCTGGGCAGGCAAATGGAGTATAGATTATTTTGTGGGTTAAGATGATCTGGGTACATGATAGGTGGTGAGGAAGTTCAAGCCAGTTAATTGTTTTTAGTGCTAATCAGTGGTGGGTCTGGTAAATTTTTTGCAAGCAATCTGTCAACTTTGTTGTAGCATTTTTCATGTTCAGAAATAAGTGAGGCTTGTAGACTGGTCATAATCGGGGTCTAAATATAGAAGAGAGGGTACGACGTAAGAGGTAGCTAGAGTTACTTTGGCAGTTATTAGGAATTTATTTACTCTATGAAGAGTACCTAGTTTTTGTTGGGTTTTCTTGATGCTGCTGTGGATATGTAAACCAAATTTAAGATTGTCATCAATTGTCATGCCAAGTAGTTTTGTATATATGGTAGCATTAGTCATGGCTTTATTTGAGGAACATGTCTTAAAGTTGTCTTTTTCATGGGAATGAGATTTTGTGTAGGGTTATCTGCTCAATCCTAGTCTTTGGGTTAGAAAGTAGAGGAGTCTTGGTGTAAAAAAAAAAAAAAACACTGAGGGATAAAGCAGTATTACAATTTAAATTGATCAACTTGCTGCTCCTGGAGGAGGGAAACTAGTGTTGTGCTTAGTCTTCTCCCTCTTGTGGTCTCAAGATGCTTCTTCAGTTATAGTTATTTCTGCTGGGTGGAAGAGTTGACCTCAGTTCTTGTAATAAATCCAGATACTCCAGTCTTGTAATAAAGACAGACACTCATAGGTTCATAGGTTGATACTAGGCTATCTGACCTGGGGCAATTATAAGCCTAGCCCGATTCTGTATGGCTTACGCCACCACTTGATTTGAGTATACTGTGCCCTTTTTAAGGTTTAGTTTACTTTGCCTCTGTCTAATAGTGACACGGGAGTAATCCCTGGGACAAACCTACGATCCCCCATCCACCTATCGAGATTCTTCTTGAAGAGATTCAGTGAGGTGCTCTGCCTCACATGAACTGGAATTCTATTCCAGAGTGAAGGGAGCCTCTGGGTTATGAACCTGTCCCTCCAGCAAGTTCTATTTATTTCTGTGCTGAGGTTCAAGTCCCTCAAGCGTGTGGCTCTAAGGGATTTAGATTTACTGAGGTGGAGCATGTCCATTAATTCTGGATTTGACATAGCTTTGTATGTCAGGCATAGATCGCCTTGAAGTAGGCGGTATGCAACTGAGTAGAGCTGGAGTTTTTTTAACCGAGCAGCATATGGCATCTGTTTGAGACCCTTGATCCTCTTGGTGAGTTACTTTTGGGGTCTTTCTAATTGCTGCAGGTGTCGGGTAAGGTATATCCCAAAAGGGGCATTGTATTCTATGATGGGCCTGATGAGGGATGAATAAAGGGGCACGATAACCTCTCTTGATCTAGATGTGAAACCCTTCGTGATGAGGTGGGCTATGTAGAAGTTTTTTCTAACCACTTTGGCAATGTGGTTTTCAAAGGAGAGATTGCTATCAACTTGGGTCCCCAGGTCCCTAATATGTTTCTCTGCACTTAATGGGTTTCCACCTATGTGGTAATTTGTGGGCACATTGTTTTTGCCAAAGGGTATGACTATACATTTTTTGGCATTTAGCTTTAAACCATGGCACTGGCACCAGTTATCTGTCTCTGTGAGACCTTTTTGAAGGATGTTTGTGTCAGCTGGAGAGTCGATTATGGCACCCAATTTGCAGTCGTCTGCGAACTTGGTGAGCCATAGTCCTCCCACGTTTGCCTGTACCTCGGAAAAGTATATACCAAACAAGAGTGGTCCCAGGACAGAACCCTGTGGGATGCCACTTGTGACCGGTTTCGAGTCTGACATGGCTCCAGCAGCTCTCACTCTGTGGGTTTTGTCTTTGAGCCAGTTTGTGTCCCATCTTGTGACATAGGGGTTTATATTTAAGGTGGATAGCGTATCTATGATGCCCGAGTGGGGTATAGTGTCAAATGCCTTTGCAAGGTCCATATAGGCTGTGTGGACTACCTTCCCTTCATCTATGGCTTTGGTGACTGTTTCGAAGAAGTCAACCAGACTCAAAAGGCAGGATCTGCCCTTGACAAAGCCGAACTGGGTAGGATCTAGTGTCTGTATGTCTCCAATGTCTTTGTTTATGAGCTCCATGATGATCCTCTCCATAGCCTTGCAGACTAAGCTAGTCAGGCTTATGGGGCGATAGTTTCCAGGGTCCGTAGAGGCTCCACCTTTGTGGAGTGGGACCACTGTTGCTGTACTCCATTCTGTGGGCACATATCCTGTAGTGAGGCTGAGATTGTATAGCTGTTTTATTTGAGGGATTAGTTCCTCTTGGAGTGCATGTAGAACGCAACCTGGGACACCATCTGGTCCCATGGAAGCAGTGTTTTTTGCTTTGGAAAGGGCAGCCTTCACCTGAGCATCAGAGATGTTTGGGAGGCAGCCCTCTGCCGGGATAGATACTTGCTCTTTTGGGGGGGAGGGGGGGGGAGAAGTTTGCACTGAACCTGTCTGCCAGGATATTGGCAGTCTGTGGGTTCAGTGTATTTTTTGTCGTTTAGAATCAACTCAGAACAAGTCTGGGAGTTGCATCCCAGGTTCCCAACATAACTGAAAAAAGCCTTATGATTGTCTTTGGTGTCCTGTGCAATTTTTCTCTCGAAGATGGCCTTGGAGGATTTTATGAGGGATCGTAATTTTTTGCTAGTACTGATCAGAGATGCCTTCCCTATTAGGGATTTTGCTCTATCATGTAGTAGCTTCCTCCTTCTGTTGTACAGTTTATTTATGGCAAGGGTCCACCAGACTGGACGCCTGCCTTTGGATGATTGGGTCTTGGTTTTGTTTGGGATAGCATGATCCATGCATTCTTGGAGATGTCCGTAGAATGCGTTTATATAGGATTTTGCAGTTTGGGCCATAGTTTCCACTGGCCCTGGGGCCTTGAAGGATTCCACTTTGGTTTTGAGAAGTGAGAAGTTCGCTTTTGAGAAGTTTTTCACTGTGGTTTTTGGGGCTGGGGGTGGGGTCGGGATGTGGACATCCAGTGAAATTAATTTATGGTCTGATCTTACCAATGAGGGATATACTTCTGGTGTGGAGCATAGAGTCCCCATGTTGGTAATGATCAGGTCTAGTATGTTGTCCCCTCTTATGGGAGTGGTGACTAGTTGTTCCATAGCATTTGAGTTTATAATTTCCAGGAACCTTTGGGCTAAGATGCTGGGGCTTGAGTAGTGCTCCCAGTCAATGTTTGGGTAGTTGAAGTCACCCAATATAATGGTGTTCGGAGAGATCTTCATGTTCTCCAATGTTTTCAGGAAAGCCGAGTGGGATTCCTGACTTTGAGAGGGTGGTCTGTAGGATGTTATAAACTGAAAAGCAGTCTTGCCCACTGTTAGTTGCACATGAATGGTCTCTGATATTTCATGCAATGCCACTAACCTGGAGGTGTGGATATCCTTGATAAATATGGAAACTCCCCCTCCTTTTGTGGTTCGGTCCGGGTTTTGGGGACGAAAAGCATGATATGAGGTATAGCCTGGTAGTGCTGGGGTGCTCTCTGGAGCCTTGAACCAGGTTTCTGTCACTGCACAGATATCGATGTTCTCCATACTGAGGAGAGCTTCGAGTGCATGCATCTTGAGGTTAAGACTTCTGGCGTTAAGCAGCATTACCCTTAGTTTCTTGTTCCTTGTGCTGTCTATGGGGGTGGGTTTGACTTTTGAGCCTTGCCTAAAAAAGGCACTATTCTGTTCTTTTATAAGGGTTCCTTTATTTGGCAGATGAGTGCTGTTTAGAAGACTAAGCCAAGGGGTAGGTCATAAATTAAAATAAAATTCCCTGGTGGAAGCACTCAATGGCACATTACCCTCAAGTCAGTTTTAGGCTCTGTCCTGGCCCCAGCCTCAGAACAGAGATTTTTGGGGGGAATTATAGGAGAGGCTAGTAGACCCAGCAACAATAGACAGAGTGACTGGAGAAAGATAGAAATGATAAAACAAAAGGGGGAAAAGTGCACACACACACGCATATATATATATATATATATATATATATATATATATATATATGTGTGTGTGTGTGTGTGTGTGTGTGTGTGTGTGTGTGTGTGTGTGTGTGTGCGTGTGCATCTAGTGCATGAAAAAATGCATAAATTAGGCATTCTGTCATGTTCCTCCTCACTCCAGATCATGGCAATATCTCAGTATGCTGTTGAACACACCATAGTAAGTGCAAAATTCAACACAAAGCACACCAATAAAGTAATGGTCTGTGTAACAAATACATGACAGCATACCAACCATTTGGAAACACAGACCTGCTAAGTCATACAGAAAAAATGTTCACATGAGAGCCACCACCCCAACCCTTCCAAAGGGCTTCACCCACTCTCCCTTTACTTATATATATATATATATATATATATATATATATATATATATATATATATATATATATATATACAAACTGCATGGTCATACAACAGCCACCAAAGCACAGTCTGCACAACTGTGCTAGAATTAACCACAGCAGGATTAACTGTATCAGTGCAACAGTGCATGAGCTTGATGGGATGGGAAAGCTCACATACCAATGACCAGCTCGTCTGTACATACACATGTACACATATATATCGCCATTTATCTATCTATATGGGTCTTTGAATAAAGATCAATTTTTCAAAAAAGCGAATGTTAAAACTTTGAGTCTGGATTGTCAAAAACCCATGAACTTATATATCATGTATTTATAGATATAGATATACATAGATATATAGATAGATATAGTAAAGGATTCTTATACTTCAAGTAACAATCAGTGATGCAATATACTTCTCAGCCAAAGTTAAGTGCCAGTATAGTAGTGCTGCAAGGCACAATATTAAAATAAATGGTTTCCTGTAATGCTGACATATGCCACAAAAGTACGATCTCTCACAGTGAAATAATTTTTTTTTAAGATAAAAGTAGAGAGCTAATAATGCCTGCTGAAGAAAGTTGATATGCTAGGCTGTGTTAATCCCCTGCATTGAAATAAGCTGTTGTAAACTAATTAGCCCAGAAGGATCCATTAAGATTAATTGTGTTGTTAAATAAACAAGGGATTACTATGTACCAAAAATTTAAACTTTCAAAACATTGCATACCTCAAAAGTAATACACCAAGCAGTGAGTACGCCCCTGTCTCCTAGTCCTTGTGTATATGAACTCCAGTGTCATATAAACTTGGTGAAAAAGGGAAAGGCTGTTCTTTTCACTGTCCTGTGAGATTAAAGCACAGTGGCTGAAATACAGCTAGTTCTGACATGCTGAAATGTTTACAACACACAGGGCCAGATTCCATAAAGTTCACAGAAGCTATATGCGGACAGCGCAGCATGCCAAAAGAAGACTTCAGCAAACCTGCTATGGATGTAATTTCAGAGGACACACACTGAAGGCAGTCAAAGTACTTAGCTATTCAGTGTGGAAAATTACAGTTTCTGCACATGCTCATCTGATTCCAAAACAAATGTGCACACAACACAACTTATATGTGGCAAACTACCATGGCAAATCCTTTTCTGAAATCCTCTGCACATGCTTTACAGACATCAAGGAATAAAAGCTAATAATGTGGAGTCTGCTGAATTCCATAGCAAAAAAAAAATACATACAAATTCAACCTGCTGTTAATGAACTGCAACAGGCTGCAGTGATACATGCTTTAAATGATGTTGTGGCTGTGCACCCTAGAAGGCAGCTGGCTAGAGTCAGAGCAAAGCTGCAATTAAACCACTTGTCAGACCAGCGAATAATCAACAGGTGCCAGCTAGACAGACAACTGGTGTAGGCTGCCTGCAGCATGTGTGCCCCACACATGTTTGTGTATACCCTGTGAGGAAACCCTACCCCTTTGAATCCAAAGTGTCTCAATCTGTGTGTACTTCCATCCGGGACATTTCAGAGACACATGAGGGATGCTGGTGAAGTGTCACAGACAGCTGCCAGCTGTATCTTGGCAAAATTTCTGGAGGCAGTGAGCAACAATGTAGGTGATTACATATGCTTTCTATCCATCCCAGTGGAGCGGAGAACTGTAATGCACCAGTTGTATAGCAATGCAAACTTCCCCATGTACAAATTGCAATAGATTACACACATATACCTATCAAGACACCAGTACATCCTGAAACAGACTGATACAAAAAACAGAAAGGGATGGCCATCCATCAGCTACCAAGTTGGGAGAGCAGCAGATGACAGCATAACAAACATCATGGCAATACACCTTGGAAGTGTCCATGATGCTGCTGTTTGGAGGGGAAAGTGGTTGAGGGCTCCATTCCGCAAATTTAAATACCTGAGGGACTGCTACTGGTTTAGTAAAGGAACACAGCTAGTATGCAAGTTAAGGATACCCCTCATAACAATATCCATTCTGACCATAAATGTTTTTATTCTGCATAACAGGTGACTGTGGTTATCCAGTTGATCCGTGGCTAATGACCCTGTTTCCCATACAGTGAGCCATCCAGCCCAGCACAGGAGGCCTACAACAGAGCATATGCAACAACCTCATAGAGCATACATTTAGTGTATTGAAAGATAGGCTCAGATGTATAGACACATTGGGGGTGCACTGCAATACACTTTTGAAAAGGCAGCACCGATGATAATAATGTATGCCATGCTGCACAACTTGCTAACTAGAGTACATCATGGTCTCCCAGCTGCAGGTATGGGTCATTTACCCCAAGAATTCCAAATGTCTGAAGAGGACATCCCACAGGTATTGGAGGAAGAGCAGGAGGACATAGAGCATAGAAGTCACAGGCATAGGCAACATACAGTGCTACCACAAGTGCAGTCTCTGGCGATACAGCAGCATCTGACCCAATCTTTGAGTCATGACAAGCCACACATACAAGAGTACACAGACTGAACATCGATGTTCAGGTGTTTCCCACTGCAGCAGCACAGATTGTATCTAATGGCAAGTACCCACTAGATGTGCACACTGAGCATCACACATAACACAAACAAAACATATTCCAACATGAGCACAAGCAAATGTGTCACAGCAGGGATTATGAACTCTGGGCACAAGTGACACAGGTATGTATACACACTTAGATTGCTGTATCATTGTATGGAAAACAATAAGGGCCACACATCAGTGGAATGCATTCACATCTCTACAATATAATAACATGAAAAAAGAGAAACAACACAGGACAAAAAGCAGAATGTTTAATAGCCACAGAAAAATATATCACAGTAAATTAGTCATTTAATTCAAGGAGCCAGCTATATTTATGACACTGTTGGACACACTCTAAAGAGTCCAGGGTGACCGCATTGATGTCTCGTACCACAGTATGCTCTACCCTACAATGTACATTAGCACATGTATTCCACAGAGGAGCTTGATTGGATGACAACACCATGTTGAGGTGAAGGAGAATAACTGCAAGTTGAAGGCCTTGTTTTGACTAGTTGGACCACAGCAGATGGGTCAGCAGTGGAACATTGTGATGTTGGACCATAGACGCACCCAGATGCTTGATGGGCAATTGCTGTTCTACTGAGTTGTGGCCTGCCTCTTCTATGTTTCATTTGGCTGAGCTCAGTCAGGACACACAGAATCCTGCTTGTACTATGGCACTGCTGCAGTACTGCAGAGGCTGGATTTATACCAACCATGCCACAGCTAGCATACTCATTTTGAGCAGCCAATGCCACCATTATCTCACCATGTCTTGTGATCCTGTTCTTCATGCATCACATGTAGTTGGTGTACCCCATGATGTGGTGCATGTGCAAGTGCATGGATGTCTGATTGATGATGTTGCTGGGAATGTTTATTTGCCTGCAGCAAGAGGCAAACATCATCTGACACCTGGCCCTTCACACTAACTGCAAACCTATGTCTCCTTTTATGCCCTGTTTCAGGTTGTTGTGGGGAGCTGTCATCAGAAGAGGTCTCATCTGAGATCTGTCATTCAATGGCCTCATCCTGTTCAACATCCAGTATTTTCCAAATGGCCAGACAAGTTTGTCTTCATATCTGAGTCTTCAGCTGCAGCAACATCACTGTCAACATCTTGGATAGATTCTATCAACACATTAATGTCCTGTGTATCAGGGCATGATACTAGACTGAAACTCTATGATATCACATTGTAATCATTGAATGATCTGATGAACCATACATATAGCTGTTGTGCTAAAAGGAGATACAGAAGACACAGATCAGGATAATGTGGTTAGATCACATGATGGATAGCATCAAAGACTTATGGCATATATATCTCACTGCAATGTTACTAATAATAATGCCTTTACATGAGGTCTAATGTAGGTATGTTTCATGGAATCTACATACATGGAGTATACAATTAGGTTACATAGCCAACATACATGGCATATGTGAGAAATACAAACAAAACACACTTCTGGCAACTCCCCATGGGAAGATGGTGCTGTTGAAGAGGGATGAATGTCAATTCTTGGGTAGGGAAAAAAATCAGCAGTAGTAATCACATAATTGCCACCATTAACCATATGAGCATAGTTAAAACATACAGAAGGTTTGACATACACAGTTTACTCATATATGTAGTTGAGGCTGATGCTGTCTTAGGAACAGGAAAAAGGGCACAGTATTACTGGCGGACAGCCACAGGAGTAACAGCAATGACATGTATGAAGCATAGTTGATAGCATACAATGGACAGACTCCTGCTGTGGAGATTTTCTGGGATGTACTGTCGATCCTGCAGTTGGAAAGTAAATAGAAAGACAATGCCACTGTGTATTTAGCAAAACAAATACAGACAGCATCATATATACAACACAGTAACATGGGCTGCTGATACTCATGTGATGGACATTCCGTCTGTAGGCCAGTTGGTCCTGTGTTGAAAAACATTGACATTAATGTTGTGTATAACATGTGGGCTACACATTGATACAAGCTATGAAACTTTTGCAGTAAAACACCTGGTCTGTCTGAACTTGAACCTGTAATGCTTAAGCCCACTCTTGATGTTCCTGTAGTGCACAGTGTTAGGGAAATAATAATATGACAGTAAACAGCAGTACCATGCAATGAGGCTAAGGCAATAGCAAGTAGTGATTACAGTAACACAATATGGAGACACTCACCTGACATTCTCTGGTGTTGTCCTGAAGTAGATGTACTTGTGAATATTAATGCAGACCACATTACACATGCAGGGTGCACTGTTCTATCTGTACTGCAGTTGTATGAATACTTGTCATCAGACTTATGTTCATCATTCTCACCCTATGGGATCTCTGTGCACAGCTCAAATCTGCTGCTGTAAATAAAAATGACAATACATGAATATGCATGTGACAATAATATGCAGCGATTGTCTCTATACTCAGTCATGTCATGGAAAGAAAGACATGCATGTTTGCCCTGAAACTCCAGCTTCAATTTCACCCTCAGGCATTTGTCATTTCTCTCTCTCACTGTATATAGTAAGGCCAAAATTCTGTAATTTCATGGGGGGAGGTGAATGGTGGTCCACCACCGGTGGCATCCCTTGATCTCTCAAACCATCTTAATCTTTTGGCTGAATGGAAGATCATATCTCAGCAGCATCATTTACAAGCATCATGGGATCTGTTGTGACCTCCAACCACATTTCTCTTGTTGGTGAGGTTAGTCCAGACTTCATGTCTAGACTCGAAAGCCAAGAACACAGCATCCATGGGACCACACAACATCCCAGGCTGTGTTCTACACAAACTTCAGAATGAACTGACCCCCCCCCCCACCTAAGCACCATGTTCAATCACAGCCTCACATTAGGCTTTGTACCCACTGAATGGTGCACAGCAACAGTTATATCACTCCACAAAGGGGGAGCCACCATGGACCCTGGGAACTATCACCCTATTAGCTTGATGAGCCTGGTTTGCAAGGCCATGGAACGTGTCATCATGGAACTCATATACAGAGATATTGGTAATCTGCAAACTCTGGACCCCACCCAGTTTGGGTTTATGAAGGGCAGATCATGCCTCCTGAACCTGATTGACTTCTTTGAAACAGTCACCAAAGCCGTAGACGAGGGTAAGGCAGTTCACACAGCCTATCTTGACCTCCCCAAGCCTTTCAACACCATCCCCTATTCTGGAATCATAGATAAACTCAATAAACTAGGTATAAATCCATACGTAACAAGATGGGTTGCCAACTGGCTCACTGACAGAACCCACACTGTAAAAGTTGCCGACCGCAAATCTTACTTCAACCTGTGACAAGCAGAGTACCACAGGGTTCAGTCTTGTGTCCTCTCTTGTTTGGTATCTACTTCTCAGAAGTACAGACTAACACAGAGGGCCTCTGGCTGAAGTTCGCAGATGACTGAAAATTAGGTGCCATAGTAGAGTCCCTGAATGATGTGGAGATCCTACAGAAGGGCCTCACTGAAAATGATTCCTGGTGTCAGACCCACGGCCTCAAGCTCAATGCCAAAAGTGCATTGTCATCCCCATTGGTAAAAACTTGGTACCCATGAACTACCACATAGGTGGCAGTCCACTTGATGCTGAAGGTGTGATAAGAGACCTTGGGACTCAGGTGGACAGTAGTCTCTCCTTTGATAATCACATCACCACCGTAGTCAGGACATCCTTCTACATGACACACCTCATCACAAAAGGGTTCTCATCCAGGAAAAAAGGGGTTGTTATTCCCCTCTACTCAGCTCTCATTAGACCCATTATTGAGTACAACACCCCTTTTTGAATGTACCTCACAAGGCATCTGCAACAGCTAGAAAGGCCACAAAAATGCCTTAAAAAGAGGATTACGGGACTCAAACAGATGCTCTGTGCTGACTGTCTCAAAAAACTCCAGCTTTACTCCATACCATATTGCCTACTCAGAGGCGATGTCTGTCTAACATACAAAGCTATATCAAACCCAGAGCTGTTGTACATGCTACACCTAAAGAAATCCCAATCCCTCTGAGCTACATGCTCCAGGGACCTAAACCTTCTCACCACAATAAACAGAACATGCTGGAGAGATAGATTCCTGTCCCAGAGACTTCCCATACTCTGGAACAAGCTACCTATCCTTGTCAAGCAGAGTTTCTCATTAGCACTCTTCAAGAAAAATCTTGATGAGTGGATGGGAAATAGGCTATTCAACCCGGGGAACACATCTGCGGCTCTGCTTGACAGAGGCACAGGAAAATAACCTTCTTGGATGGCGAAAGCCAGGGGACCTTGTTGGCTAGGATTACATAGGCCCTTGGGCCGATAGCCTAGTACCTACCTATGAATCTATGAACCTATGTCTCCAAACTGTATCACCAGAACAGCCAAGGAGTCTCCATACATGTTGTCAGAGAGCATCAATTATGATGTAATTTTCCTATGTTGAGAAGTTGGCACCCCTAGGATGGTTAGCATCTGAAAGACACTTCTATGCACATGATCTTAATTCCTGTCTAAGGCCATAAATGCTGTTAATTCTGTAGACAGTGCAGGTAAACATAAACAGTATGCATTCCTGTTGCAATGCAAACGTCTGTACAAAACTGTCTGTGACAAATGCTAAAATGACATTAAAAAAAGAACAACAATGCCTTCATATATAACATTTGTAAACTTAAAATAACATGTAATACCTTTAGAGTCTTTGAGCGGGATTAGAACCCTTCACACTACATATATGTTGAATGAAGGTCCAAAGATAACATTGCCACAGCATGCATTTTGCATTAAAATGCTACACAAACTAACAACTGAACAGCATACAAAAAGTGATGGAAAACCTCAGGATCTGTAGGTGGGCCACAGATAATAAAGATTCTTTGTATACTCAGCCAGTAATGATAAGACGTTTGTTAAGAAGCATCAATGAAGAAATATCTACAACAGCAAAAGAACATTATTAATACTTTGTTTAAGAAACATCGATGCAGAAATATCCATTACATAGTACATATAGATACTGTTAGAAGCTATAGATTTCCGCAGTTACACCACAGAGTGCAAAGAATTGCAATTAAGAAGTACAGATGATCTATAAATCTGCATTTATATACTGTTTACATTTGCAATACAATTATGTCTAAACAACTACATATGGGAATGAAATTGATGAATTAAAATAGCAACACCCATATGCATAAATGTCAATCAAAAATCAGTCCATTAAACTACAACAAGTTCTGTTTAAGTTTTTTTTTGTGTATTTTGATTAAAAGTTCATTTAAATAGGTACCTTTGAGAAAGACTGACTTCAAGAGATGTAATAATAACCAAAATAGAAATGCTACCAATTACCAATATACCTCTCACTCCAAGTCACGTTTAAGTACCATTTGTGCCATACATAATTATTGAGGTCCATTAAAATTCTAGGTTTTGGAATACCAGTTGTAAACGTCCATGTAAATTGGATACATGCAGCATAACACCCAGGTGTACTGTGTAAAGTCCCATTAGGTACTAATGTGTGGCATGTGTCCATTATTTTCCAATAAGCTGATAATATTACATCAGTACCACTTTCAAATAATAATTTTTGATACATTTACTGCTCAGACCATGGATAACTGTGAACTGAATTGAACCTCAGTAAACAATTTTCTTTTTTTGCATTTTCAATCATTTCCCATTGAAGGATCATGATGGCTACTTTGAGGTGGCTGAGACATGTCCATCCCCCATCCAGGTGATGTCATAAAACCACATTTTTTTCACTGTATTCATTATATTTACTTTTATTCAAGATGGATAAACTAGATAGGTAGTCAGTAAGGTTAGTGTTTGGATGTACATTATAGTTGGAGGTTTGAATCTCATGTCCTCCAGTCTGTACTCAAAGATGTTAAAATATGTATATAGCATTAAAAATGTGTATAGTGATTATCTAATGTTCTTCAGAAATAAATTGTCTAGAAACTGTTCTGAGCAATGTATATGTCACTCTTATTTGAGGAATATATCATTCATAGTTTCTGTTTTTAGGCAATGAAGATCGGACCAGGAACCACCCTCTGTGCATTGAGTGAATGCACAGGCTTGAGGATCAGTGGTGGGAGGAGGTATATTGATTACTTTTTCTGTTTTATGAAATGAAAAGCATCTGATCCTTTTTACATGTCTGTATTTTTTACATTAACATGTATATTACTTAGATTGCAGGGATACCCATCATATGCATCAAGTGAAATTATCACACTATAGCTACTAAAAGATTATTTCTGGGGTGCTCATGATATAAATGAATCAAAAAAGGAATAATGAAGACAGAAGTCAAAAAGCTCAAAAAGCTCAAAAAATGAAGAATATTTGATGGAGTTATAGCATTTTTACAATTATTCAAATAAAGAGATAAGATTAGTGTAGTGAAGCCGGGAAGACTTCCTGCAACCTGCCACTGCATTTTAGAAGAAAAAGAAAACAAGTAAAAATGAATATTAATTCTATTTAATCAAACATGTTTGATGGCAAAATACTTTCAGAGTAGATGTGGTTACAATGATTTTAATAATTAGACTGTGAATAAGATGCCAAGATAAAATCTGCATGCCTTTCTGTTTGCCATTAAAGTTGTGAATTATATCCAATTTCTTAAACAGAGAGTGTCAGGAGGTGATTGAGAGGCAGGATTCACCGCAGCATAGAGTTGTAATGGAGTTTGTCAGATAATAGTAAATGAGGTCTCTGGGAGAACCCCTAAAGTAAATGGCTGGTCAGTGGCAATGTACATGGCGGGAGTGGAATTCAGTAAAGCCTACAAGCTTGCATTTACCAGACTGTGGAATGGTGATTTATCAATGGGACAAAGCAGAAATTCCTTAAGATTCCCAAGAGCAGAATAAATTATTTCTTATATTTATTTCATTGAATTGCATTTATTTAACACTTTTAATTGTGCTATACAGCTAATCTACTACATTTTGTACATATTTTAAGGCTTTTTTTACCGTTTCACTGCATTTATGTACTGTTTAACTGTATTTTTCATTGCTAGATACTATTTTGTTACTCTAATTGCATTTTTACTGAACTACTGAACTGTAAACTGCTTTTTTATAATGAGAGTTGTATTTTCTGTTTGTGAGTCTGTGCTTTTTGGTGAATTTTTTTGTGAGGTTTCTGTGTTCTAGTCAGGTACCATATAACTGATTTGTTTGCGGCTAAAAGTATTCTCTGGAGTCTACTTGTCCCTTTATCTTTTTAAAACTTTCATTTAGTGGCTACAGCAAGTAGTTGTAATACTGTACATTACTGTAATTGCATTTTTGCTGAATTACTAAATTGTAAACTGCTTTTTCATACTGACACTTGTATTTTCTGTTTGTGAGTGCTCTTTCTGTGCTATTCTGTGCATTTATTGTGAGGTTTCTGTGTTCTACTCAGGTCCAGATAGAGGCCTGTTGTTGTCCATGCTTGGTAGTTTTGTTTGTTGAGTTTCCTGTGTTTTTGGCAGCCATCTTCTGCTGAGAGTGTCTTGTCTTCTTTGTTACTGAGAGTAATAGGGTTCCCTGACCTTCTCTAGTACGGGTGATTGGTGTAAGAGCAGGGGCTAGTAGGACTAGGTAGTAATTCAAGATTCCAGATTCTTCCATCCTTTCTGGTATATATACCCTGTGTCTGCAAGGGGCTGTGCTTGTATTGACCAGGCTGTGAAATGATGATTCATCACTGGGACAAAGCAGAAATTCCTTAAGATTCCAAGAGCAGAATAAGTTATTTCTTACATTTATTTCATTGAATTGCACTTCTTTAATGCTTATAATTGTGCTATACAGCTACTCTACTACATTTTAAACTGTTATAAAGATTTATTTACTGTTTCAATGCAGTTGTGTACTGTTTTAACAGTATTTTGCATTGCTAGATACTGTTTCATTACTCTAATTGCATTTTTACTGAATTATTTAACTGTAAACTGCTTTTTCATTCTGAGAGTTGTATTTCCTGTTTGTGAGTATGTGCTTTTCTGTGCATTTATTTGTGAGGTTTCTGTGTTCTAGTCAGGTATCATACAATTGATATGTTTGCAGGTAAAAACATTCTCTAGAGTCTCCTTTCTCCTTTATCTGTTCAAAACTTTTATTTAGTGGCTACAGCTAATAGCTGTAATAGTTTCCCCACCCTCCCTATTGGTGTCTTGCTCTTATACTTGGTGGCTTTGCAGTTGCCCACCAATATGGTAAATTTGATCTGGGACACTCCTCCCAGTCTAGTGTCATTAGTTCATTATATCAAATACAGAGAGAACATTTGAGAAGGCCAACCCACTTAGGTTCTTAACCTTGAATTATCTTCTGTTCCTGCTTTCTCCCTTTCCACTTTATTAAACAAACAAACAAAAAATTGCTAGAATCTCCTTGTGTTCTGACTGTGTTTCTCAGCTAATAGGTATATTCTCTGGCACATTTTAACTAATCGGAGTTGAATAAAACAATAATTGAATTCAGTTCAGAATACAGTTGTAAGAAATTGCATTTATTTAAACTGCATTTGCTCTTATACTGCTACACACACATGTGCAAGCTTGCACTGCACTTGAATAGTTTTTAGTGCTGTTTTAGCTGCCTTTCTGTAAAAAAATATTCTAAGCTTGTTTTCTGCCTTTCCTGTAACTAGTCTTTCTCATTTAAAAAACTGCATTTGTGCTTCTTTACCCCTTTTCCTTTTACTAGTCTAGTCCAGATACAGATTTGCTGTATCCAGGACTGTTTGTAAGCTTCTGAGTCCCCCAAGCCTTTCTGTGTTGGTGTGAAGCCTTCTAGCTTATCAGTGGGAATGTTAAGCACTAGATAGTCTATCTACCACAAGAGGAGTGGTTTCTGGCCCAGAAATTGTGGTTTATTGGTCGTTTAGCCAATTTTTTCCATCTCTTTCAACTTTCTGGTTTAAAAGTCCACATTTCCGCTTGTTTCCTGCCTTTCCTGTAACTAGTCTAGTCCAGATACAGATTTGCTGTTTCCAGGACTGTTTGTAAGTTTCTGAGCCTCCCTAGCCTTCCTGTGTTGAAGGGAAGCCTTCTAGCTTGTCAGTGGGAGTGGTAAGCACCAGGTAGCCTGTCCACCACAAGAGCAATGGTTTTTGGCCCAGAAATTATAGTTTATTGGCCGTTTGGGCAGACTTTTCATATCTTTCAACTTTCTGGTTTAAAAACCCACATTTACACTTTCCCGCCTTTCCTGTAACTAGTCTATTCCAGATACAAATTTGCTGTATCCAGGAATGTATGTAAGCTTCTGAGCCCCCAAACCTTTCTGTATTGGAAAGAAGCCTAGTAGCTTGTCAGTGGGAGTGTTAAGCACTGCATAGCCTATCTACCACAAGAGGAGTGGTTTCTGGCCCAGAAATTGTAGTTTAATGGCCGTTTGGGATGTTTTTCCATCTTTCTTAACTTTCTGGTTTAAAAACCTGAGTTTGCGCTTGTTTCTCACCTTTCCTGTAAGTAGTCTAGTCCAGATACAGACTTGCTGTATCCAGGACAGTTTGTAAGCTTCTGAGTGGTGCCAAAGTCTGCTCTTCAATTTTTCCCTTAGATATACTAGTTCTCTCCTCTCCTGCACTTTTACTGGCTTATTAGTCTAGCACTTTAGCAGACTTCTTGTAGCAATTATTGTAGCACACAAAAGTGCTACCAGCACTAAATGTTCTACAAGGAAACAGAGCCAGTGCTTATTATTAATGTCCACCCCTTCAGGCATGTCTAAAGTTCAGTTCCCCGTGCTTTCTCTTATTAACCTGGAGAACTTGGGCATCCTGAGGCAATGTAGCAACTGCCTCATGTACACTGATAACCCTCTCCTCTTACCTTCCAACACTCAGACTTGCAAGAGATGCACTTATATATTCAAATTGGAAGCCACTCACTCTCCAGCCAAGACTGGAATAGCTGGGCAAGAGGAGAAGGTCAACACTTGCACCACACCACATGGAACACATAGCCCTGCAGAACACACACCAGCACTGCATTCACTTAAAAACACAAACCACACACCCACCTTTGAGGAGGATCTCAATAAAAATCTATACAAACAGCAGAGACCTCCAAGGCAGAAACACTCTTGACCACCACAACACTAATCACAAGACACATAATTCTCCTAAACAGTGTGCCACTCAACCAAAGCCCCTAAGGCTAAACAGCATGCCCAACACACAAGTCATAAGTGACTTGATAGTGAGACACACTGATGTCCCACTCTTTAGGTTGAATAAGGAGAATGTAACAGTCACCTGCCTGTCAGGTGCCAGTATCCACCACATAACACATGCACTGAGGTCCCTCAACAACAGGTACAAATATGACTCAGTCATTGTACATGTGGGTGTGAATGACCTGAGATGTACCTCCTTAGACTACATGAAAAGAGACATGGAGGAGCGCTCAGATTATGTATCCCAGGCGGGTATGACCCTAGCCCTGAGCACCATCTTATCATCACCCAGAATGATACCACAGTACAAACAGAAAATGATTGATTTCAACAATTGGCTAAGTTTTTGGTGTCATTCTAAGGGGCTCCAGTATCTGTCTGCCTGGGATGACATGATTGCTAGACCTCAATGCTTTGCCAAAGATGGCCTGTGTCTGTCACCACTGGGCTTCTGGATACTGGCCAAGGCTCTTGCCACCCCTATAGTCCCTTTTTTAGGTGGTGTTCCAAAGACCAAATTACCACAGTAACAGCAATCTGAGGGTCATGCTGCTCAATGCTAGAAGTCTAAATCTCAAAATGCACTGACTCGAAGCACTCCCTAAAATGGAGAACATTGACATTTGTGCTGTAAAAGAGAACTGATTCAAGGCTACAGAAAGCACTCCTATGCTACTAGGCTATAACTCATTCCACACCTTTTGGCCCCAAAACTAGGAACAAAGTGTTTCCATATTCATAAAAGATGTGCACACCTCCAGACTGGTAGTCCAACATAACACATCAGAGATACTTCATGTGCAGCTAACATTGGGTAAGACAGTGATTCAGGTAGTAGCCTGCTATAGGTCCCCAACCATGTCCCAAGTCTCACATTCCACATACCTAAGCACCCTGGAGAATATTAGGGTCCAACTTAATACTCTCATACTAGGTGACTTCAACTACCCCTCCATTAACTGGGAAAACTACTCATGTACCAATACACTTGTACAATGTTTCCTGGAGTTCATTAATTCCAATGCCCTGGACCAGCTCATTCTTACCCCTACTAGAGGTAGCAACATCCTTCACCTGGTCGTTACTAACATGTGCGACCATTGCTCTATACCAATAGTCAGCTCCTCCTTGGTTAGATCTGACCACAAATGAATCACCTTGGAAATCCACATTCCTCCCACCCCACCCCACCCCGCAAAAGTAACCACCATGAAAAAGTTCTCCAAAGCTAACTTTGGGCTCCTAAAAACAGAGGTGGCTAACTTCACTGCACCCATGCAAATGGAGAATGGTTGCATGAGCACCAAATCATACACCAATGCACTGTACGAACATGTACACAAATGCATGGATCTTGCCATACCCAATAGAACTAAGATGCTCACCTCCAAAAAAAGGAAGCCAATCTGGTGGTCCCAACCATCAACAAACACTAAAGGAACTGTATAACAAACCAGCTTAAAAAAGGAACAAAGGTAAGGGTATCTCCAAATTACTTTATATGCAAAATAGAAAAATAATCAGTGTTAACACTTTCATCCACAACTAATGTATGTCCTTCATCACACAAAATATAAAATGCAATTCAACATTTAAATAGGTCAAATACTTATGACATCATACAAACCATTTAAAATTTAAAGGTATATACTTCCAACAAGGTTTCATAAAATCAATCCTTTGAATAAGTAATAAAAGTAACTCATCAATATAAATGAGTATAAAGCATTAAAACTGTTAATGTTTAAGTATATATTAGCCCCCAGTCATCATTTTTCCAGAGATTTTAATCTGAGAATACATTTCAGGGAACATTGATCGTTTAAGCCTGGATAAACATATGCATTTAGTTTAAGTTGCCAAGAAAGCTATCTTTCTTCTAATTGAAGAGGCCAAGGTCCACCCCTAATATTTTTACTCACATTATCAATAATCAGATAATGAAAATGGTGTCCAGGATTTTCCATGACATGTTTAGTCAAGGCATTTGTGACTTTCTGCTTGGCAATATTATATTGATGTTCATATACTTTTTGTTTAAAGTGTCTCTCCGTTTTGCCAATGTAGAACCCAGTACAAAGTTGGCACTGGGCAAGATAAATAATCCCAGAACTGTCACAAGTAAATTTCCCTCTAATTCTCTACGTAATATAGTTAATGCAAAATATGTTTGTTACATTCATAAATTTACAAAAATCGCATCTGCCACACTTAAGCATATCAGTATTAGAGGTGCTCACATATAATTTTCTCTCAAGGATGCTTTTTAAATTACAGCCTCATTTAAAAATTACCCCAGGTCTATCAGTAATTTTTTGTCTAATAAAAGGGTCTTCCAAGAAGATCACCCAATTTTTATCAGAATGGTCCTCAATTGCCTAGCATCAAGTCAATAAGGTGTAATGAATTTTAAAGAATAATCAGGGTCATTTGTCATAAGGGGTGGAAGTTCAATACTGTGTTCATGACTTTTGTTAACAACTTCTTCACTATTAATGGGTACAGTAAGTACCCTCATTGTTCCATTCAAAATAGGCTTAAACCAACCAGAGTCTCTTTTCATCACTTCTTCAGAAATAATTTTATCAAGCAAATAGAGAGGGTAGGATCTTTTTATGAACATTTTCTTTAAATTATCACATTCCAATAAGAAATCACTATCCAACGAGGTTATTCTAGCAGCTCTAACCAGTTGACCCATAATGACTGCCTTTTTTTGATGAAAAGGGTGAGAACGTTTAAAATGCAAACTTTTCGAGTAAGTGGGCTTACAGAAACTTTTCCCTAAGTATCTCATGTTTGCTTTATCTCTCATTAGTTGAACATCTAAATAGGAGATGTTAAACAATATAAAATCAGAAATGGACTCCAGAAAGGCAGACGCCTCATTCTTATCACCCTTAAAGATGATAAAAATATCATCTTAAAATCTAGTATACCAAAAGCCTTTCCTTTATATAGGTTATTACTAAACAGTAATTCTTCCTCCTAGTAGGCCATTACTCAATTAGCAAAGCTGCCCCCACATGGAGAGCCCATTGCAACACTTGTTTTTTTTGCAAATAATGTTCACCATTAAATGTGAGGAGGTTATTAGACAGCACAATATCAAATAAATATTCAATTAAATTAATCTCAACACTGGAAGCCCCTTTTTTATATAGGAATTCTCTAATCCAACTGATGCCAAGATCATGTGGGATATCTATATATAAATCTTTGACACTGATGGTAAGAAAATCAAAATTGCCATCAAAACATAAAGTATCAAGGGACC
Organism: Protopterus annectens; assembly: GCF_019279795.1. Taxonomy (NCBI): domain Eukaryota; kingdom Metazoa; phylum Chordata; order Ceratodontiformes; family Protopteridae; genus Protopterus; species Protopterus annectens. The sequence goes on along the minus strand of NC_056731.1, from coordinate 1,426,438,554 downwards.
CCAAAAAATCCTATGAATCCTGGGAGATTTGGGGTTCACCCTCTAAATACTTTTTCAGTTTCAAATCTACAAGTTTGGTGTATTCATAAGTAATGCAATTTCTCCCATCTAGAATAAGGTGAAATGGAGGGTTCACCAAATCTTACTGGAGCTACCATATTTAAATAATTAAATGTATTCAAATCAATACGGTTGTCTATGAATAAGTCATTAATTATAGATTTTACTCGTTAGCAAGCACCATTAAACTCATTTAGTGAAACATTTAAGTATGTTTTAGTACCTAAACTACACAACATTTTGTTTATAAAGACATTTTTGTTCATAAAAATTAACCCACCCCCTTTTATCTAGCTTTAGGACTCATATTTTTTGAGTTTTTAATAACTCCAATACATTTCTTTCACCAACAGAGATGGTAGATTTTTTTCTTTTGCTTACAGATTTATACAATAATCACCTAATATCAAGTTTACATACATTTTCAAAAAATAATAGGATGCCATTAAGAGGGGTGGGGGCTAAATACAGTGGAAATTTGTAAATCATCATTCGAACTAGTGTAAGACCCCAGTAACATATTTAAATTTAACTATGTGTGAAAACTTTTAAGTCCAACAAGGTACTAGCCAAATTCACTCGTCTGCTAGGTACAACCTATAGACCTTTGGAAAGTAAATCAGCAAGTTTAACAGGGGCATCAAAATCCAAATAATTGTATATCCTGAAGTCACCAGTTGAATTCAAATGGATGGGTAAGTTATTACTAGTAGGTAAAGCTATATTGGAAGGAAGATCCAAACTGTCAAGTCCATTTATTATCTCCATCTGTTGGATTTCTTGTGGCATTGGTTGTTCAAAGATCCACCTCTCGACTGTGGTTTGTTCCCCTTCCTGCCTGTTTGAAAAACCTGGTTGTTTGATTGGTTGTTGTTGTCCGAACAGTATTTCAAATGCTCACTGTGTCTTACAGGCTGATTAACATCTTCATAATTATTAATTTGTACTTTAATTGAAGACTGGGTGGTATTGTCAGTGACACGCCCATTATTCAAATGACTAGGCAAATTCCTCATTTCACTGGTTGGCACCTCATGGTGGGAGATGGGTGCAGGTGGGTATGCTGTCCCATTAGAGTAGTCCCTCCTGTCCTGCTCCAATTTTTTTTCTTAATTTATCTAAATTTTGTTAAGGTACTTTTGATGCTACCAAAAATATGATCGTAATCATATTTATAATGAGGAAAGTCCTCGTCTTCTTTTATAAAGGTTTCTAAAGCCAAAAGTTCATTTTAAGCACAGTCATTTCCTCATAAATTTTCACAGGAATTTTAAGGAATTCACAACCCTGTAGGTCAAACAGTTGAATCAGTTCACCCTAGAAGGGAGAATTATGATTGAGTCCAGTGGAAAATCTCCACTGGCGTAGACCTTTAGGGATTTAATGTCTGCTAGTGCATTCTTGCAAATAAGAACTTTCAAGCTGTAACTTTTTGAATTTGAACAGCTTGGTATCAAATGATTTTAGGTTATTAACAATGTCACTTCTAGTATTGTTATTAATACTGGCTGCACCTACAGTCAGTGAATCAGTTAGTAAATGGACAGGCTCTTTTAAACAGTCAACTAAAGAAGGTATGGTAATATTAACATTCACCTGTTGTTGGTGTATTCTGTCCATAAATCCACCAGAATTGGAAGTATGAGGACCAGGCAAAGGCTGATTCAAAGCCAGATTCAATGGTGCTGAAGAGATGTTGGTGAATGTCAAGTCAGTACCACTAGTTAAGATTGTTTGCCTCAGTCTCAGGGGTTCTGTAACTGGATGCAAGGTCGTGTTAGCTCTGTGCAACTTCACTGTTAAATAATCCACTCAGGCAGTAAGTTGTTGTATTAACAAAGTCAAATTCCCCACAGCATTCGCTTCAATGGAAGAATCAGTTCTTTCTTGTGAAAAGACAGACTATGAATTGGGGGAAAAACACTTGCCATGACAACAAAATGGATGGAAAATTCTGGACACCATTTTCATTATCTGATTATTGATAATGTGAGTGAAAATATTAGAGGTGGACCTTGGCCTATTCGATTAGAAGGAGAGCTTTCTTGGCAACTTAAAGTAAATGCATATGCTTATCCAGGCTTAAACGATCAATGTTCCCTGAAATGTATTCTCAGATTAAAATCTCTGGAAAGATGATAACTGAGGGCTAATATAAACTTAAACATTAACAATTTTAATGCTTTATACTCATTTATATTGATGAGTTACTTTTATTACTTATTCAGAGGATTGATTTTATGAAACCTTGTTGGAAGTATGTACCTCTAAATTGTATATGGTTTGTATGATGTCATAATTATTTGACCTATTTAAATGTTGAATGGAATTTTATATTTTTGTCTGATGAAGCTCATACATTAGCTGTGGATGAAAGTGCTAATCTTGATTATTTTTCTATTTTGGATATAAAGTAATTTGGAGATACCCTTAACTTTGTTCATTATTTAAGTTGGTTTGTTATACAGTTCTGTTTAGTAGTTTTGCTGTCATGGCAAGTGTTTTTTCTCCCAATTCGCAGTCTGCCTTTTCACAAGAAAGAACTGATTCTTCCATTGAAGTGAATGCTGTGGGGAATTTGACTTTGTTAATACAACAACTTACTGCCTGAGTGGATGATTTAACAGCGAGATTGCACAGAGTTAACGTGACCTTGCATCCAGTGTAGGACCAAGGCAAACAACCTTAACTAGTGGTACTGACTTGACATTCACCAACATCTCTTCAGCACCATTGAATCTGGTTTTGAATCAGCCTTTGCCTGGTCATTCTCATACTTCCAGTTCCAGTGGATTTATGGACAGAATACACAGACAACAGGTGAATGTTAATATTACTGTACCTTCTTTAGTTGACTGTTTAAATGAGCCTGTTCATTTACTAACTGATTCACTGACTGAAGGTGCGGCAAGTATTAATAGCAATACAAGAAGTGACATTGTTCATAACCTAAAATCATTTGATACCAAGCTGTTCAAATTCAAAAAGTTACAGCTTGAAATTTCTTATTTGCAAGAATGCACTAGCAGACATTAAATCCCTAAAGGTCTATGCCAGTGGAGATTTCCCACTGGACCTGTTCATAATTCTCCCTTCCACAGTGAACTAATTCAACTGTGTGACCTACAGGGTTGTGAATTCCTTAACATTTTTATCAAAAATTACAACGAGGAAATGACTCTGCTTAAAAATGAACTCTTGGCTTTAGAAACCATTCTAAAAGAATACGAGGAATTTCCTCATTATAAATATGATTATGATCATATTTTTATTAGCATTGAAAGCACCTTAACAAAAGTAAGACAAATTAAGAACAAAAAATTGGAGCGGAACAGGAGGGAATACTCTAATGGGACAGCATACCCACTTTCACCCATCTCCCACATTCATGAGGTGCCAACCAATGAAATGAGGAATTTGCCCAGTCATTTGAATAATGGGCATGACACTGACAATACCACCCAGTTTTCAATTGAAGTAGAAGTTAATAATCATGAAGATGTTAATGAGCCTGTAAGATGCAGTGAGCATTTGAAATACTGTTTGGACAGCAACAACCATTCGATCAACCAGGTTTTCCAAACAGACAGGAAGGGGAACAAACCACAGTCAAGAGGCAGATCTTCAAACAACCAATGCCACAAGAAATCCAACAGACATCCGAGATAATAAATGGACATGACAATTTGGATCTTCCTTCTAATATAGCTTTACCTACTAGTAATAACTTACGCATCCATTTGAATTCAACTGGTGACTTTAGGATACACAATTATTCGGATTTTGATGCCCCTATTGAACTTGTTGATTTACTTTCCAAAGGTCTATCATTTGTACCTAGCAAGTGAGCGGATTTGGCTAGTACCCTGTTGGACTTAAATGTTTTCATGTGAATGTTAAATTTAAATATGTTATTGGGGTCTTACACTAGTACGAATAATGATTTACGAATTTCCATTGTATATAACCCCCCTCTTATTGGCACCATATTATTTTTTGAAAAATTATGTGAACTTGATATTAGGTGTTTATTGAATAAATCTGTAAGTAAAAGAGAAAAATCTAACATCTCTGTTGTTGAAAGAAATGTATTGGATTTATTAAAAACTCAAAAAAAAATGAGTACTAAAGCCAGATAAAGGGGGTGGGTTACTTTTTATGAATGAAAATGACTATGTGAACAAAATGTTGTGTATTTTAGGTACTGAAACATATTTAAAAGTTTCACTAAATGAGTTTAATGGTACTTGTCAATGAGTAAGATCTTTAATTAATGACATTCATAGACAACAGTATTGATTTGATTACATTTAATTATTTAAATATGGTAACCCAAGTAACACCGGTGATGTTTGGTTTACCAAAGATCCACAAAGATTTGGTGAACCCACCATTTTGCCCTGTTGTAGATGGGAGAAATTGCATTACTTATGGATGTGCCAACTTGTGGATTTGAAACTGAAAAAGTATTTAGAGAGTGAACCCCAAATCTGCTGGGATTCATGAGATTTTTTTGGGGTCCCTTGATACTTTATGTTTTGATGGTAATTTCAATTTTCTTACCATCGATATATCAAAAGATTTATATAGAGTCATACCAGATGATCTTGGCATCAGTTGGATTAGAGAATTCCTATATAAAAAGGGGTCACCCAGTGATGAGATTGATTTAATTGAATATTTACTTGATATTATGCTGTCTAATAACTTCCTTATATTTAATGGTGAACATTATTTGCAAAAAACAGGTGTTGCAATGGGCTTCCAATGTGGGGGAAGATTTGCTAATTGTGTAATGGCCTTCTAGGAGGAAGATTTTTTTTTTAGTAATAACCTATATAAAGAAATATTTTTTTTTTGGTATACTAGATTTATTGAAGATATTTTTATCATCTTTAAGGGTGATAAGAATGAGGCTTCTGCCTTTGTAGAATCCATTTCTGATTTTACATCATTTCTCAAATTTACTTTTGAGTTCAATACTGATAACATCTCCTATTTAGGTTTTCAACTAATGAAAGATAAGCCAAACATGAGATACCTAGTAAACCTTTTCTGTAAGCCCACTTACTCGAACACTTTTTTGCATTTTAAAATGTTCTCCCCCTTTTCAGTAAAAAAGGCAGTCATTAAGGGTCAACTGGTAAGAGCTGCCAGAATGACCTTGTTGGATAGTGATTTCTTGTTGGAATGCGATAATTTAAAGAAAATGTTCCTAAAAAGATCCTCCCCTCCTTATTTGCTTGATGAAATTATTTCTGAAGAAGTGATGAAAAGAGACTCTGGTTGGTTTAGGCATATTTTGAATGGAACAATGAGGGTACTTACTGTACCCATTAATAGTGGAGAAGTTGTTAACCAAAATCATGAACACAGTACTGAACTTACACCCCTTATGACTAATGACCCTGATTATTCTTTAAAATTCATTACACCTTATTCTCTTGATGCCATCCAATTGAGGGACATTCTGATAAAAAATTGGGTGATCCTCTTGGAAGACCCTTTTATTAGACAAAAAATTACTGATAGACCTGGGATAATTTTTAAACAAGGGTGTAATTTAAAGAGCATCCTTGAGAGAAAATTATATGTGAACACTTCTAATACTGGTATGCTTAAGTGTAGCAGATGCAACTTTTGTAAATTTATGAATATAACAGATTTTGTATTAATGGTATTATGTATAGAATTAGAGGGAAATTTCATTGTTACAGTTTTGGAGTTATTTATTTTGCCCAGTGCCAACTTTGTACTGGGTTCTTCACTGGCAAAATGGAGAGACACTTTAAACAAAGAGTATATGAACATCAATATAATATTGCCAAGCAGAAAGTCACAAATGCCTTGACTAAACATGTCATGTAAAATCTTGGACACCATTTTCATTATCTGATTATTGATAATGTGAGTAAAAATATTAGGGGTGGACCTTGGCCTCTTCAATTAGAAGAAAGATAGCTTTCTTGGCAACTTAAAGTAAATGCATATGTTTATCCAGCCTTAAACGATCAATGTTCCCTGAAATGTATTTTCAGATTAAAATCTCTGAAAAGATGATGACTAAGAGCTAATATAAAACTAAACATTAACAGTGTTAATGCTTTATACTCATTTATATTGATGAATTACTTGTATTACTTATTCAAAGGATTGATTTTATGAAACCTTATTGGACGTATGTACCTTTAAATTTTATATGGTTTGTATGATGTCATAATTATTTGACTTATTTGAATGTTGAATTGCATTTTAGATTTAGTCTGATAAAGTTCATACATTAGTTGTGGATAAAAGTGCTAACCTTGATTATTTTTCTGTTTTGCATATAAAGTAATTTGGAGATACCATTGCCTTTGTTCATTTATAAACAGCCTCTACAACAGAAGGAGGAAACTGATGCAGAATAAAGTGAAGTCCCAAGACTGGAAAAACTCCCTTATCAGCCTCAACAAAAAGTTGAGATCCTCATCAAATCCTCTAAAGCTAGCTATGAAAACAGAATTCTAGCAGATAATAAAGACAGCCACAAGGGCTTCTATAGTCATGTAAAGAATCTTCACGGCAATACCCAGATTTGCTCTGAGCTACTGCACAATGGTACCTCCTATACCAAGCACAAAGATATTGCCAACATACTGGCTGACAGGTTCAGTGCCAACTTTAGCCCCCACCCCCCCAAAGTACCAATCACAATACCAGTAGATTGCCAGGCAACCAGTATTACTGCTGCACTGGTTGCAACAGCTTTCTCCAAGGCCAAGAATACAGCTTCTATGGGACCTGACAATATCCCTGGCTATGTTCTACATGAACTACAGAGTGAACTGCCACCTCACCTGTGTGTCCTGTTCAATCACAGCCTCACCTCAGGCTTTGTCCCTACCAAATGGTGCACTGCTACAGTCATCTCTCTCCAGAAAGGAGGAGTCACTACAGACCCTGGGAACTATCACCCCATTATCCTGATGAATCTGATATGCAAACCTATGGAACACATCATTATGGACGTAATAAACAAGGATACAGGGAATTTCCAAACTCTGAATCCCACACAGTTTGGTTTTGTGAAGGGTAGATCATGCCTGCTCAACTTGGTCGACTTCTTTGAGTCAGTCACCAGAGCTGTGGATGAAGGTAAGGTGGTTCATACAGCCTACTTTGATCTGGCCAATGCCTTTGATACCATTCCCCACTCAAGAATCATAGATAAAACTCAACTAAGCTAGGCATCAACCCCTATATCACTAGGTGGGTTGTAAACTGGCTCACAGATAGAACTCAAAGTGTGAAAGTAGCTGACTCCAAGTCAGACCGCTGACTAATCACAAGTGGAGTCCCACAGGGTTCAGTCCTGGGTCCTTTCCTGTTTGGTATCTACTTCTCTGAAGTCCTGGCCAACATGAAGGGGCTCTAGCTGACAAAGTTCACAGATTATTGCAAGTTGGTAGCTATTATTAACTCCCCAAGTAATGTTGACATCCTACAGAATGGCCTCACTGAGACCAACGACTGGTGTCAGAACCATGGCCTTAAACTCAATGCCAAAAAATGTGTCATCATCCCCTTTGGGAAAAACCCGGTTCTCATGAATTACCACACTGATGGTAGTCCACTGAACACAGAAAGTGTTATAAGAGATCTGGGAACACAGGCTTACAGCAACCTCTCTTTTGATCACCACATTGCCACTGTGATCAGAAAGTCCTTCTATGTGGCATATCACATTACTAAGGGTTTTGCATCCAGGAAGAAAGAGGTCATTGTCTCCCTCTACTCTTCCCTCATTTGGCCTGTCATCAAGTACAATGCCCCATTTGTCATATACCTCACTAGACACCTGCAATACCTGGAGAGGCCGCAAAAGTACCTCACAAAGAGGATTCTAGGCCTGAAACACTTGTCCTATATGGACAGACTCAAAAAATTCCAACTATTCTCTGTCTCATATTGCCTACTTAGGGGTGATCTCTGCTTGACTTACAAAGCCATGTCTGACCCAGCTCTGTTAGAAATGCTACATCTAAAAAAATCCCACTCCTTCCACACCACATGCTCCAGAGACCTCAACCTCATTACCAAAATCAACAGAATGTACTGGATGGACAGGTTCATAACCCAGAGACTGCCCATGCTATGGAATAGACTTCCCATAGATGTCAAGCAGAGCACCTTGCTGACCCTCTTCAGATAAATCTTGATGAGTGGATGGGAAATAGAAAATTCACCCCGGGGATAACTCCAGTGGCTCTATTCGACAGAGGCACTGGAAACTAAGTCGGGTGGCATGATGCCTATGGCTAGGCTTGTAAGACCCCAGTGCCATTAGCCTAGTACACACCTATGACCCTATGATTTTTTTTGTGTACACATTGCTCCTTGATGCATACACTACCATAAACATTTTAGATTCAGTAAGAGCAGCTTAGCAGTGTGCAAGCACATGCAAACAAGAAAAGTTCTGTGTAATGCAAATTACCTAATAAGCAGGTGAATTTCATGCAAATGATCCAGGTAGAATGATCCAACAAGCAGAAAGGCATCTGTGTAGACCCTGTGTTTGTGTCTGTAGTGTATGCAGAACTTTTCCATGTATAGGAGTCTACACCAACAGAAGGGGATGTAAACATCAGAAATATGGACACCCCCCGATAAATGTTCAGACACATACATATATGTTCAAAATGTACATTGTGAATGTCTGAAAAGGAAGGGAACATGTAAAA